>NC_041713.1:13150701-13453160 GCF_900700375.1 Denticeps clupeoides
CAGGGTTCGAACCGCCAACCTTCCGATTACGGGTCCTCTTCCGTTCCACCACTGCCCCTTGTGCATCTCAGTAATTGTGTGAACCGCATGTCACATGGCATTCAAATATTTTCATCTGGCCCTTCCTGATTTCCAGTCTGTGCTCCTGAAAAAAAATAAATTACACAAGGAGACACGGGTGCATCACAGACACAACAGAAGCATGTTGCTCCTGCGTTTCAGCGCCTTGGCAGCCTTGTGTCTCCATTGGAAACTAATGCAATCGGCATTATTGTCTGACTTTATGTAGGATTGTTTCTGGCTAGTATGAATTTCACATAGGCCAGACCCGACACAGGAAGTAACCAAAACACAGCTGCATTCGTTTTATTTATTTATTTCATATGCATTACATATTTGTAAATTAATTGCTGTGATTAACACATTAATTCTGGTGTATTAATGTTCACTATGTAATATATATATACACACACACACACACACACACACACACACACACTTATTTTTACACACACACACACATGCACGCACACACACATATACACACACACAAACACTTTTTTTGTAAAGTAACTGCTTTACTTTCAAGGCTAGTGATGCTGCAATGGGCGACATAAGAAGAATATATATTTTTATATATTTATAATTTATGTGGTTTATATTTATATATGTGTTATTTTTTTAAACGTGTATTATATTGCACTGTAAATACAGATGGGTTGAGTGGGAGAGGTGTTTAAAGTTGAAAACCGCACCAGTCCAAATGAGAAGCATTGATGTGGGAGTGGGATCATGAGTGGGCATAAAAAATTCATACTACAGACAAACTGATAATGCTGTTGTGCTTGGAACGAGATGGAATCCAAAAGATGATTTTATTTTATTTAGCATTTTGTGACATTCATGTCCATTTTGTTTGGATTTTTGTGATTTCTCCATTTCTTTCTAAATGGTTTAAATTGTTTAAAAGGGTCTTTAGAGCCTTTATAGCGTCTTTCCTTCTTTATAGCCTCACTCTCTGTCTCTCGCTCTCATTTCATGTCCCATGGATCAGTTACCAGGGCAGCCACAAGACGGGCAGACTCAATGAATTGATTCCAAAATCAATTAATTGAGGCATTCCGATGGCCATACGCAAGGAGCATGAAATGAGATCTTTAAGACGCGCCACTCGCCTTTATCGGCCCTCGCCTACGCCACGTTTCTCTCCCTGTTTTATCGGTTCTGCTGTTAAGGGAAAAAAAAAACACCACATATTTCCAATTATAACGTTGCGGCTGACGGTTCTGGAGGGCCTGCATTGGCTCTTGCGATCATTAAATCAGGCCCAGCACGTGGGAAAAGTGCAATTTTGTTAAAGCAATAAAAAGCAGAAGAAGAAAAAAAACAGCGCATCTTGTCAGTTTTTACATTGGGTGGTTTACTGCGCTGCTTTAGCCCCTCCTTTATCTTCCTTTGTTCTCCGTTCTTTGCCTTCAGGAGTGGGTGTTCTTTTGTTTATGACTCGTAATAACATACGACAGGTTCTTCCTCGTCTTCCACCAGCCTTTCATGTCCTGAAAGATGGCTATAGTTATTTCTCAAGCTCTCTTATGTTCCTTGTTTTTTTTTTATGTATCTGGTTGGTATATTGTGTTGCTTGTGTAAACATTTTTTTTCTCAATTCTGACGTGGTATACATATTCAAATGACGGGTGTGCATAATTATCTTTTCTATTATTGCTGCCAAGGCAAGTGCTCTTGTCTCTGTAGTCAGGAGAATGGCCCAGAGCAGATCCTGCATGAGAAGGAATGCCTCACACGGAGAGAGCGCTGCCCCTCGCAGAGCCCGTCGTTCGGCCCTGGCCCGCCGCCTGCCTGCGCGCACAGAATCACAGAGCAGCCCGACACGTCGCCGCGCTTTCATCTGTAACACAGCTTCTGCAAACAATACAGATTATACAGCAGAAGAAAAGCGGGAGAGAGATGACAGGGCGGCCGAGGTTTAAAAATATCTGTGGGCACCGCGGCTCTGAGACGCCCCCACCCTCTCATCACAGTGATGAGGTGCAGCTAAAATAAACAGCAGAGCGACGCACTGAGAAGAGGCCGTCACCCAACACACACACACACACACACACATGCTGCAATATAGACCATCACCCAACACACACACAAATACAGCAAAACAAACCATCACGCTACATACACACACACACATACAGCAGTACAGACCATCACGCAACATATACACACACATACAGAAATACAGGGAGTGCAGAATTATTAGGCAAGTTGTATTTTTGAGGAATAATTTTATTATTGAACAACGACCATGTTCTCAATGAACCCAAAAAACTCATTAATATCAAAGCTGAATGTATTTGGAAGTAGTTTTTAGTTTGTTTTTATTTTTAGCTATTTTAGGGTGATATCTGTGTGTGCAGGTGACTATTACTGTGCATAATTATTAGGCAACTTAATAAAAAACAAATATATACCCATTTCAATTATTTATTTTTACCAGTGAAACCAATATAACATCTCCACATTCACAAATATACATTTCTGACATTCAAAAACATAACAAAAACAAATTAGCGACCAATATAGCCACCTTTCTTAGCAAGGACACTCAAAAGCCTGCCATCCATGGATTCTGTCAGTGTTTTGATCTGTTCACCATCAACATTGCGTGCAGCAGCAACCACAGCCTCCCAGACACTGTTCAGGGAGGTGTACTGTTTTCCCTCCTTGTAAATCTCACATTTGATGATGGACCACAGGTTCTCAATGGGGTTCAGATCAGGTGAACAAGGAGGCCATGTCATTAGTTTTTCTTCTTTTATACCCTTTCTTGCCAGCCACGCTGTGGAGTACTTGGACGCGTGTGATGGAGCATTGTCCTGCATGAATATCATGTTTTTCTTGAAGGATGCAGACTTCTTCCTGTACCACTGCTTGAAGAAGGTGTCTTCCAGAAACTGGCAGTAGGACTGGGAGTTGAGCTTGACTCCATCCTCAACCCGAAAAGGCCCCACAAGCTCATCTTTGATGATACCAGCCCAAACCAGTACTCCACCTCCACCTTGCTGGCGTCTGAGTCGGACTGGAGCTCTCTGCCCTTTACCAATCCAGCCACGGGCCCATCCATCTGGCCCATCAAGACTCACTCTCATTTCATCAGTCCATAAAACCTTAGAAAAATCAGTCTTGGATATTTCTTGGCCCAGTCTTGACGTTTCAGCTTGTGTGTCTTGTTCAGTGGTGGTCATCTTTCAGCCTTTCTTACCTTGGCCATGTCTCTGAGTATTGCACACCTTGTGCTTTTGGGCACTCCAGTGATGTTGCAGCTCTGAAATATGGCCAAACTGGTGGCAAGTGGCATCTTGGCAGCTGCACGCTTGACTTTTCTCAGTTCATGGGCAGTTATTTTGCGCCTTGGTTTTTCCACACGCTTCTTGCAACCCTGTTGACTATTTTGAATGAAACGCTTGATTGTTCGATGATCACGCTTCAGAAGCTTGGCAAGTTTAAGAGTGCTGCATCCTTCTGCAAGATATCTCACTATTTTTGACTTTTCTGAGCCTGTCAAGTCCTTCTTTTGACCCATTTTGCAAAAGGAAAGGAAGTTGCCTAATAATTATGCACACCTGATATAGGGTGTTGATGTCATTAGACCACACCCCTTCTCATACAGAGCTTAATTGGTAGTAGGCTTTCGAGCCTATACAGTGAAGTGATTGTCACATGTGATACACAGGAGCACAGCACACGATGCACACAGTGAAATTTGTCCTCTGCATTTAACCCATCACCCTGAGTGAGCAGTGGGCAGCCATGACAGGCGCCCGGGGAGCAGTGTGTGGGGACGGTGCTTTGCTCAGTGGCACCTCAGTGGCACCTTGGCGGATCGGGATTCGAACCGGCAACCTTCTGATAACGGGGCCGCTTCCTTAACCACTAGGCCACCACTGCCCCATGCATGAAGAGGATGATGTGGACAAAATACTCATTTGCCTAATAATTCTGCACTCCCTGTACAGACCATCATGCAATATGCACACAAACATACAGCAATATAGACCATCACCCAACACTCACACAAACTCACACAACACTCACAAATACAAATAAAGACTGGCGCGGTGGCCGAAAACGATTTAAACTTAAATAAAGAACATAAACAAACCCATAGGCGTGTGGCGATTGCCAGAACTCAAAACACATAACACTAAACAAGGTCAAGTTCGTGCATAGAGTTCACGAAAATGCCAGCGACCCCGAACGGGCGGAAACTTCCGGCATTTATGGGGCGTCAGGATTGGGTTCCGGTGTGGAGCCCAGCTGCAGGCAATCCTGACAGAGCCCCCCCTCCAAGGGCTACGTCCTCGGAGCCCCAACAGTACCATCAGTGGAGGCGGCGGGGCGGATGGCGGCAACCACAGGGCTCCTGCCCTGCTGTATCCTCCCCTTGGAGGACCCGGTCCCTCGGGCTGGCTCCCCGGCGTGGTCAGGCGTGGCGGCCCCGGTCCCTCGGGCTGGCTCCCCGGCGTGGTCAGGCGTGGCGGCCCCGGTCCCTCGGGCTGGCTCCCCGGCGTGGTCAGGCCTGGCGGCCCCGGTCCCTCGGGCTGGCTCCCCGGCGTGGTCAGGCCTGGCGGCCCCGGTCCCTCGGGCTGGCTCCCCGGCGTGGTCAGGCCTGGCGGCCCCGGTCCCTCGGGCTGGCTCCCCGGCGTGGTCAGGCGTGGCGGCCCCGGTCCCCTCGGGCTGGCTCCCCGGCGTGGTCAGGCGTGGCGGCCCCGGGTCCCTCGGCCTGGCTCCCCCGGCGTTGTCCCGCTTGGCGGCCCCCGGACCCTCGGCCTGGCTTCCCCGGCGGTGGGTCCCGCTTGGCGGCCCCGGACCCTCGGCCCTGGCTCCCCGGGCGTGGGTCCCGCTTGGCGGCCCCCGGACCCTCGGCCTGGCTCCCGAGCGTGGTCCCGCTTGGCGGCCCCGGACCCTCGGCCTGGCTCCCCGGCGTGGTCCCGCTTGGCGGCACCGGACCCCTCGGGATGGCTCCCCGGCGTGGTCCCGCTTGGCGGCCCCGGACCACTCGGCCTGGCTCCCCGGCGTGGTCCCCGCTTGGCTGCCCCGGACCCTCGGCCTGGCTCCCCGGCGTGGTCCCGCATGGCGGGCCCCGGACCCTCGGCCTGGCTCCCCGGCGTGGTCCCGCATGGCGGCCCCGGACCCTCGGCCTGGCTCCCCGGCGTGGTCCCGCATGGCGGCCCCGGACCCTCGGCCTGGCTCCCCGGCGTGGTCCCGCCTGGCGGCCCCGGACTCCCGTACCTGCACACAATAATCAGGGCCGATCCATCTGGGTACATGTGGGCCCTGTCTCCACATGTCCCCTCTGACACGTCTTGTGTCACCCCCTGCACCGCGCAGGGAGATTGTCCCAGAGCCTCCGTCGACTGTTCCAGGCACCCCAGGCTGGTGCCTTCTGGGACTATGCAGCCCCTCTCGCTGCACGGCCCTGGTGCCAAGGGGGGGGCATTGCCAGACCATCCAGCTAGCCCCTTCTGCGTCCGTTGGGACAAGCAGGCCCTCTTCCTGTCTGTCCCAGCTGGGTCCTCATGCCTACCCGGGGGCTCTATGGCGCTCCACCCCTCTGGAGGCAGACGCAGGCCCATGCCTGGCCCGCCCTCCTCACTGGCTACCGGAGGACCCAGCTCCATCGCTTCCCCACCTCCCCTCCCCTCAGGAGGAGTCCCCAACCCGAACTGCACCCCCCCAAAAAATTCTTTGGGGGAGCACCCCCCCCGGCTGGACTTAGGGGTACCTTGGGGCTCGTCCACCTCGCCTTGGACCGGTGCAGTCAGGTTGGGAACTCCCTCCCTGGGGTTCGGCTCTGCTGCTGGGTCACCATCTGGTGGACACAAAGAGGGGAAGTGGGGGCGACATACGGACACATATGCCACGCACACACACACAGACAGAGACAGACAGAAGAGAGGGTCGTCTAGTTCCCTCTCTGAGCACTCCGGGACCTCCTCAGGGGGCACAGCCAGGATCTCGGGAGGCGCGACCTTCTCGTCGCCCGCCAGTGCTTGGTCTTCTTGCCCCGGATCCTGACTGGCGCTGGATGTGGTGGAGGGGCAGAGTTCGATCCCTGGCTCAGGCTCTGGCCGATCAAACTCCGCCCTCAGTCTCTGCTGGAAGTCCCGAAAACTCCTGTCGGTCTCTCCCTGCTGCCAGGCAGCGTCGCTGGAGATGGTGGTGGGCGTGTGGCGTGGGGGGTGGTGGACGTCTTCTCCAGCATGCGGGGGCGCTGGTGATGCGCTGCCGTTCAGCTGGGGAACGTCCGAGCAGAGGGAAGGCGGGTCGGCGACTGGAACTGGGAGGGCATCTTCCCTGTGAGGCAGTTCCTCCTCCTCACTGTTGTCGCACCTCTGGGACTGACGTGGGTTTCCACGGACCTCGCAACGGACGGGCACGATGGGCGGAGCCATCCCGGCACCGACTGCCCAATCGGCGTCATCCTCGTGTTGGTCCGTGTCGACCTCATACCCTCGGAAGTCACGTGGATCTTCACGGATGTCGCGACAATCTCGGACGCGCGCGCTGGGTGGAGCCATCCCGGCCCCGACTGCCCAACGAAAATCCACGTCATTGTCGCTTTCGTCATCCGTGTCCTCCCACCTGTGACTCCGAGGGTCGTCCACCCTGCGGACATCCTGGACCCAGGGTGCGATCAACTCCCAGGGACAGTACTCTGGCCATTCGGGCTGGAGGCTGCCCATCCCCTCGCTGGAGGGACGCCGCCGTTGTTGTCGCTTCTCACCCCCCTGGAAGTGACGTGGGTCCCCACGGACCTTGCGACGATCGCAGACTGGTGCGATGGGCGGAGCCCAACTCTCGTCTCCCGTGCTCTCGTCATCGTCCGTGTCGTCCCAGTCCACGGGGAGCCTTGCCAGCAGAGCGCAGAGTTCTTGGCTCGACATGGCGAAGATCGTGGGGGTCGCATCTTCTGCGCTCGCTGCCCACGTCACTTCCTCGCTGCTGCCGACGCCAACGTCCTCGCTCCGCCCACTCACCCGCCGACGTTGTCGCTTCCGGGTTTCGCGGAGTTTCCCGGGGATGACGTCATCACTCGGCGCCGCGTACCACGGCTTCTCGGGGAGAAAACGCTCCACCAGAACGGGCGGCGCGTCTCTCCCCTGGTGTCCGCGTTCGCCGCGCCGCGCTGCGTCCTTCGCGGCGTTTCTTCTCCTCTGTTTTTTACCTCTGCGCTTTTGGGGGGGTCGCTGGCATTCTGTCACGTCTACGGACTTACGAGGGAAGGAAGCGCAGAGGTCTGACATGTTGGGAAGGGGTTTTTATTAACAAACAAAGAAATACAAATAAAGACTGGCGCGGTGGCCGAAAACGATTTAAACTTAAATAAAGAACATAAACAAACCCGTAGGCGTGTGGCGATTGCCAGAACTCAAAACACATAACACTAAACAAGGTCAAGTTCGTGCATAGAGTTCACGAAAATGCCAGCGACCCCGAACGGGCGGAAACTTCCGGCATTTATGGGGCGTCAGGATTGGGTTCCGGTGTGGAGCCCAGCTGCAGGCAATCCTGACACATACACACACATACAGCAAAACAAACCATCATGCAACATACACACACACACACATACAGCAGTGCAGACCATCACACAATATGCACACAAACACACATACAGAAATACAGACCATCACACAACATACACACTTAAACATACACACATGCAGCAATACAAACCATCATTCAATATACAAACACACAGATACAGAAATACAGACCATCACACAACATACACAAACAAACACACACACATGCAGCAATACAAACCATCATGCAATATACACACACAAACAGACACATAGAGAAATACAGACCATCACGCAATATACACACAAACACATACATGCAGCAATACAAACCATCATGCAATATACACACACAAACAGACACATAGAGAAATACAGACCATCACGCAATATACACACACAAACACATACATGCAGCAATACAAACCATCATGCAATATACACACACAAACACACACATATAGAAATACAGACCATCATGCAACATACTCACACAAACACACACACACATGCAGCAATGCAAACCATCATGCAATATACACACACAAACACACACATAGAGAAATACAGTCCATCACGCAATATACACACACAAATACACACATGCAGCAATACAAACCATCATGCAATATACACACACAAACACACACATAGAGAAATACAGTCCATCACGCAATATACACACAAACACACACTAAAATACAGACCACCACCTAAAACACACACACATACAGACAACTGCTAAATGCGTCCAGAACTATACACACTCATGTGCACATGCATATGCAGACCCTCACATGCAAATAGACACACATGTTCAATTATTAGACAACATATACAAACACTGAGGCTTAGACATCACCCACTGAGACTTCCCACAGCGGCCACACCTGACTTGCCTACACACACACACACAGAGCGGGTAGTTACCGATTCACACATTCATAATACACACATTACATAGCCATTACCGTAGATCCTGAATGGAAGATGTGTGTGTGTGTGTGTGCGTGTGCGGGGCAGATGTACCTCATACTGACCAGCAGAAGCGAGTTTCAGGTGCTGGCCGATTATGAGGACAGACTGACCCATTTGTTTAGGCTCCTCTGGAGCTGATGGTGATCCGGGAAGCAGGCCCTGCCGTCTGACCGCAAATTCATTTTAGGATCATCACTACGATTACCAGGGCTAAATTTGTACATGCTGTAAACACGATTTCATATCTGCGCTGCGTGCCAGTTGTAGTTTGATTGTGAAGTTCACGCTTTCTTTCTCTCTGTTTCCATCTGTCCCCACCCCTTCCTCCTTCCAGCAGACAGACGATGCAGCACAGACAGACAGCCAGCAACAGACGCAGTCGTCTGAAAACACGGAAAACAAGACACAGCCCAAGCGGCTTCACGTTTCCAACATCCCCTTCAGGTTCAGAGATCCAGACCTCAGGCAAATGTTTGGCGTGAGTGTTTTGTCCTCCTCCGTTTTCCCTCCAAACTCAGACGTGGCATTGCAAGCCGCTCTGTAGAATCCAGAAACTTAGATTTAAGCACTCGTTTTTCACACAATACATTGGAAATAATTGTATTAAGTGCTGTAGACCCTGCCTCTGCGGCATGAGGAAACTGTGATGACTATTGATCCCAGGAGCATGAGGGCAATCTCGTAACTCCCATAATGCTTCTCAGCATTTTATTTCAATAAGACACTGTAATGAGGACTTTTTTTAATGATTTTTTTGTCTCTTCTCTTTGCAGCAATTTGGTAAAATCTTAGATGTTGAGATCATTTTTAATGAGCGAGGCTCTAAGGTAAACATCGATTCATTCTTTTCCTGCATGCTTTCTATACACAGTGTTATTACAGTTATTTCAATAGCAGGGTTCTACACAGAATAGTCATCATATAAATATTATTATGCATTAATCTGGGAAATAAAATGTTGATTCTGTGTTAAATGTTAAGTAGTCCAATATTTTAAGAAGGTCTGAAATAATGTACTGTGCCATGTATAATGTAGGGCTGCATGATTCTTGATCACAATTTCAAAAATAGCATGATCACCCTTGATCACTTATGCCCAAATTACAATTAATGTAAATACTGTTAATAAAATGTAACTTTACAGTTGGATAGATATTGTATTCAAATTTATACACTTTAAATATAAAAACTTTCCATTTAGTAAATGTAATGTGATCTAGGATAATAGCTCTGGAGACCAGAAAGTGGCAATATAAAACCTTTACTTTTGCTACCTGGCAACTCATTCACAATCTGACTGTGTTGCTTCTATATATGAGACTGAATGTCGATAAGTTTGATCTTATTTCTATGCCTTTACTTCTGTGTGAAAACAGATATATTGATAGTCATTGGAATCATGGAAATGGCACTGATCCTTAACCTAAAGGTGAGGGTCTTTAAAAAGGAACAACTTCCGATTTATTCTTTTTGTTCATTTTTTTATTCATGGCCTATCCAAACTTGCATTGGAATTGTATTATTTACTCATTTCAATGAGACCAAATTGGCGCTATTCTTGCGATCCTAATTTCGCGATTAATCGTGCAGCCCTGCTATCATCTGTACATTACTGAGAAATTGTAGCCTTTATCAATTTTAATCAGAGTTAATTGTGGCAGGCCCTTTGACAGGCAACCTCACAGACACATTAGCACTCATTGTGATTGTCATTGCGCTTTAGACAAAATGTGTGGAGATTTGTTTGACACTCGTCACCACGGTGTAATGTTTGATAATGACATCCTTTGACTTAATTAGAGGCTCAGCGGTTAATGTCAGTGGGAGTGTTTTGCTAAAAGTTAAAATGTGACACACCACTATAAAGAAGTCATGTACCCCTGGTGTTGCATGAAGAACATCCCTAATGAGTAACATCACTGGCAGTGTTGTTCAGTGCTACGGCATTTATCCTGCCTTTATTGGAAAGAAATTATGTTCTTCTGTTACAAATGGGGAAATAACAGTGCATGATAACTGCTAGAAAATTTCGCAATTATTTTCCAAAATTTTTATGAAGTTTTTGTCTTCTTTTCTTTTTTGTTAATTTTTTTGTGCACAGTGTGGAACTACAACATTTATTTTGATGCCATTTTTTTGGTAGATTTAATTTCTTCTGTTATGACCTGTTAAAGGTATTTTACTTATTTTAACTTTCTGGAAATGATGTTTCATTTTCATGTTTTGTTTTTATTTTTTAGAATGTTTTTCTTAGTTAGAGGTCTCTTAACTACAAAGCCGATTTAATGTTCTACACATCTACATAATGGCTTTAACTATTGCACATCTCAATGCTTGCATGATGCAGGAAAACTGTAAATGAAGCAGCAGCTGTAATGTGTAAGAGATGGAAGTGAGGTAGAGCCACAGTGGATACGTTCTTTTGGTGGATGACTGGATTAATAATTGTGCATGTTGTTCTATTCCCTCTCCCACCTGCATGCAGGGTTTTGGTTTCGTAACTTTCGAAAGTAGTGCTGATGCGGACAGGGCGAGGGAGAAATTACACGGCACGGTGGTAGAAGGCCGTAAAATAGAGGTGCATGTAACAAATATTTCCCTTCTCAAGTTCTTTCTTTTGTTTGTTGGTTGGTTTGTGTTTTTTTTTTCTGTACTATTTATTTCGTTGTGTCAATGTGTCTGCTTCACTCTCATCTCAACTCATCAGGTGTCTCACTTGCGTCTCTTCATGTGCACCTATCCCCACCCCCCACCCCCCTTTCTGCCTCCCCCGCATTTAATTTAATCTGATTTCATCTTCTCCACTCATAAACACATGCCAGTTCTATTGGTGTATTCTGTACTCTGTTCCTATCTGAGATTTTTTTTTATTAAGACTGTTCCTACTGAGCTAATGTGGTGTTTTGTTCTGTTATCTTGTTGGTTTTCAATTGAGTTGGCATTCACTTCTGTTATCTTGTGTTTGAAGTGCACGCTTTGGCTTAATGAGCAAAAACCGGGTGCAGTAACTTTGCCAGGCCAACTTACATTCAGTAAATTGTATGATGATGGCCAGTGACCTTATTGCAGGGTTGATGAGGGATCTGCAGTGGCTTGAGACTTAAGCACACCAAATCCAGCCAAAGCGTTAATTGGGACGGCAGGGACGCATTAAGGAATCTTGTGATTAGAAATGAGGCAGTGCAAACTTTTTTTTTCCTTCTTACTTTCTACTTACAAATTTGAGCTCGCGCAGCAGCTGAGCCCTGCGAGCTGCAATATAATTCAATCAAAACTGGAGGAATCAGAAACTGAAATAAATTGAGCCCAGAGAAACGTAATATAATGTGATCACTGTCACCACTGTGTCCCATTCAACACTGTCTCCTCTATGAAAGACTTCTGTAGAGTGTTTCCCGTGTGACGTGGTGCAGCCACTCAGTAAGATTTTGCATATTTTGCCTTCTCGTTTCCCTCCCCCCCTTTTTTCAACGATAGCACGTAGGGCCCTCACCAAACGCTCAGTAACCATGGTAACAATACATACACTCGCGGGCGATGGTGTGGACTGGTAAGTGGAGAGACCCATCTGCCATGTCACGTACTTTTTTACGCGCTGATACCACGTGATTTCTTTTTCCTTTTTTTCCTTTTATTGTTTTTTTTGGTTTTATTTTTCTTGATGCTATTTTATCTCTTGGTGCGCGTGTACTTGATTGTCCGTTTAGCTGCGTGAGAGCCACTGACTTGGATTGGACTGACTCGTGCACATCTTATTCAGACTGTTAACTTCATTATTGTGTTAAACAATGCACCCTATTTTTTATCCTTTTGTTAGCTGTCGTTCAAAGCTGGAATGAGTTGATTTGATTTCTTTCTTTTTCGTTTGACTTTTGTTTTTTGATACTTATTTTTTTATTATTATTCTTGCAATGATACGAAAGGCTCTTGTGCCAAGTGTCTGAATGCTACATGTTGCTTTTTTCCGACGATACTTCTACTCCGAAGGTTTTTACTGTATGTTGCACAATGCCAAACTTGTCTGTCCTTTTCTTTGACATTTTCGTTACTCTTTTCTTTAACCTAGTCGCTCTCCCCCTCCTCCACTGCATGCTTTCATATATGAAAAGCTTTTTGTTTGTTGAGTGCATTTTGTGTGTTTTGTTCTCCACTCTTTTCAAGTTTGTCATATACAACAATGCATGCTGAAAACTCTCTTTTTATGAAAATATTGCAAATGTTTTATTTGCTTTGTATGTCCTTTCAATATTCATGTATGAAATATTTTAAGTGAATTGAATTTGTTTGATATTTTGAATCGTTATATATATATAAAATAATGATATGAATGCATGCAGCTTTGTCTTTTACAAATATATTTATAATTAACAGTAATTACAACTGAGACTCGTACAAATAAACACCCCTCTGTACTTAGGTTAACAATGCAACAGCACGGGTAATGACGAATAAAAAGACCGTCAATCCATATGCAAATGGTGAGTACAAATTCAAAAAATTTCACTTGTTTAAAATGTAATGCACATCTATAGCATTATATATTACTATATAGGATAGGACATGCTATAACAGTTAATATAGCACAACTGCAACTGCTCTTATGCAAGCAGTTGCACATTAACATTCATGAATGATGGTTGTAGTAGTGGAAAAAAACTTTGTGCCTAGTGTGTTGAGAAAAGGTTTGATTTCTAAGCAGCTTTTTCACTTGTAAATTTCTATGTATATATGTATTAAATGTGCTATATGAATAAATCATCTTCTTGTAATTTAGTCAGTAACCATGAAGCTAGCAGACGTTTGTGACCAGTGAAATAACAAGTCATTTTTGCAGTCAGAAAACCCATGTAGCGAGAAACCTTTGTTCAATTTTACATGGAATGATTAACAATATATCTTGGAAAGTATCTTATACACTTTCAAATTACATGTATTTTAATTAATAATTTGCTCTTCTCATTATTAGACACAGATTTGAGAAAGACTCTAATATTCCCCGATAATACTGCTGTAAGAGGTTAAACAGAGCTATGATCTGTAAGGAATACCTGAGAGAAAGAAATATTAAATATTTGGGGATTTTTGCTGGGATGGTATGAGTGATGGCAGACAAACAGAGGATGGTGACCCCTGTGACCCATCTCCAGTCGGCTGCATCCTCAAAGGGGATTCATGTCCTCCGATGCCCCTGGCCTGTGGCCATTTCCAGGGTGTCCCAAGGAGTGAGACAGCAGCGTCTGCCACATGTGATTAACCTGCAGAGCTCCTTTCTGGCTCGCGGCCTGCACTCTGCATGAGAGGGAAGTTTTAATTGTTGCTATAGGAGAGCAGAGTGCTTGTCTGCACTGGGCAGTCTCTAGTGACATGTCATGGCACAGCAGTCATTCTCTCTCTGTCTCTTTGCCTCTCCTTCACAATATGAAAAAAAAGTTGGATAGTAAGATGAAAACCGAGACGACCTTTCAGCTGTCATTTGCCATCTCAGAGGGTTTTTTTCCTCCATTTTCTCACACAGTGCACTTCTCGACGGGCTTAAACTGACAGGCCATTTGTAGAAGTTAGAGTCTGAGAGAGATCTGTCAGGATCTTCTCCTCCATCTCCCAGCACGCCATGACAGCACTTCACTGTGCCCTGACCTCAACCAGCATTGTGAAAACAGCGTGCAGCACCAACTGCGGCCTTTACTTACCCATGATTCCCGACACCTCCACTTACCACATGAAAATCGCTTAAAATGAAATGGCCCAGCATGGTGAAATCCTAACAGTTTTCTCTCTCTCTGTTTTTGTTCTTTTTTGTGTCTAGGCTGGAAGTTAAATCCTGTAGTGGGTACGGTCTACAGCCCCGAATTCTATGCAGGTGAGTGATCGCGTGGTGTGCTTTTGAACCCCCGTCTTCGAGATTTGTGCCACAGATGGTGTCTTAATGACCCACTGGGGATTCTGAAGTTTAATACTTCCAAGTTGGAAAAAATCAGTGGGAACAGCTGTTGAACTCATGCTCCTATTTTCCTTCCTAAATTCATGACAACTGGATGGGTCCATGTGTTCTTTGATATGCAGTTTTACACAATGGACTTTTTCTGGTGGTTCAGTCGTAGTTATTACAGCTTTATTGAATGATTGTTATGTTTAAAATGACCCATGTCTGTCTTTTTTTCTTGCAATTAATCGTTACTACCAGAGTACATTATTCCTCAAGCACCAGTGGTTTGATGATGAAGATACTGAGAAAAAAACACAAAACTGAGTCAAATAACAGTTTCATGAGCGTTACGTAGGGCATTTTCTTAAACAGTGATAACAGCATTAAATCCACCGACAGCTGAAAAGAATAACATCAGAAATACAATACACAAAAAGAGTAAGCAGTGTTCCCAGAATGCTGTGTGTAGTATCAAGAAGGACAACAGAACTGTTAGAAAGATCAAGATTTCAGTCAGGACATGCATCTGGGGTATGAGATGGAAAAGCATGTCACATCCATACAGTCCCCATCTTGCAACTTGCATTGATCTACTGTGAATATCAGAGCTGTTTTTATGTTGATGTTGATCAGTGTAATTACTTAACTGGGAAAATGATATAGTATTGTTCAATGAATAATAGTCTCCCAAAAAAGCTCTGTTTGGCATCTTTTGGCATTAAAATCTTGTGTGAATATATAATAGATGAAATTTAAAGCTAATTAAATGCCCAATTAAAAAGGAGGTTATCTGTAAAGTACACTGGATGGGAGCTGCATTAATGGTGACCTCAATCTTTGCTCTTCTCTTGAGAAACTGTTGGCTGTAAGTCTGAATTCTCCTGCTCTGGCGGCGAGTGATTATTCCAATTACCCAGAGGGCCTCTCTCTCACTATGTGTGATGGTGCGCCTGGCTGAGTAGTCCATTGTCACAACCCTACAAACACACAACCCATAAACACACAGCTGACAGCTAGCATCAAGTAAGCTTCTAAGAGTTGCTGGAAGCAGTGAGTTCATAGTGTTCGATTTTTCTGAATAAATTGATTTTTACAATGTTTTAAACATTGCTGGATGAAAAATAAATGACGTTAATTGAATTAGAAATGATCACAAAGGACATAATGCATAATATAATTAGACCAATACTGGCTCAAGGTTTCCACACTCAAGGTTTGAGTGTAGAACAGGGTTCCTCAGTCATGCTCATGGAGGACTCCCTTTACTGATTACAACCTGCCACATTCATTTTCAGGTCATTAGGTCAATGCATGGGGGTAAGAATACTCCATGAGCACAATTGGTAAACACTGGTTTGGTAAATGGATGGATGGATGAATTGATGTGCTTTAATTTAGACTGATAATGACCATTTTGACCATGACTATAAAATTATTAAATGTCTAAAATGCTATTTTAATAAATTGCAGACTAAAACTAATCAAAATGAATTCTGTATATGGGTGCATATGTCATGTCTTTCTATCTCTGGTTATATTGGTCCATTCCTGACTTTTGACCACCTATACCCATTTTCTCTGTTTATGGTGGAAAAAAATATTAGGATTTTATGACAATAAGAAGAACCTCAGGGGGAAAGGGGTTAGGGGGCATGGTAAATCATATTTTTTACAAGGGTACTAAAGGAATGACGTATATATTGTAAATTACAATCAATAGTTTCAATTTCTCCAGACAGTCCTAATTCAGCGCACATTCTGATAATTGCAAGATAGCTCATTATTGATTTGCTTCGTATCACCCTTCAAATCTCAAGACAAACCATGTCCCATTAGAGTTCCTATGTTGAGTTCGTTGAACTTGGACTAGTCCCTTTTTTCTCCTTTAATTATAATTACAACATCATTAACATGCCATGATTGTGCTGATATTGGAAAATGCCTTTAATGATTTTGTTTAGTCCGTGACTAAAAATAGGCATTGGCAGCCAGCTTTTTTTCTTAATTGCAGATGGAAAATTGCATGTCTGTAGAAGTGATGACTCCAGGCCTTAACTGCTTCAAACAGAGCAAATTGTGGGGATGAATCTTGATAAGTGAGCATATCTGGATGGAAATCGTGTGTGGGTGTGTTTGTAGCCGTATCGTCGGGCTTTGATTCATGTGATGAGTGGCTTCTTTTTCACCCCTGCATGATGGCAAGAGCGTCATGGAGCGAGACAACCAGTACGGCCACTTGAACTCTGTCTCACCTGAGGCGGGGCTGTTGATTTAAGATGTCTTTGATGTTCATTAACGTGCCTCTCGCACCAGGAAATGAAAGCTATCAGGAAGACACCAAGGAGCACGGAGCTTGCCGGGCTGTGGCTACCTGATCTCTGATTAAGTGTTACGTCTGAGAGAGATTAGGGGGCTGCTGGAAAAATTAGAGTTGAACCAATTTACTCCAACAGATAATAAAAATGTAGTCCAGCGCCAAGGCAGTGGAAATTCAAACAGTGGTATCCAAAAAAAAGTCTGCACAATTAAATATATACTTAAAAATACTCTATTTTGATTTACCGAAGGGTTAGAGGCCATTGATAAGAAAGTCAGTAGAAATAATAGAATTCAATTAAATAATAACTGCCCTGTGCCCAATGTCGCAGGATGGGCGCTGGCACCCACAACCCTGATGGTTATAGATAGTGAGTGATTGAATTACCTGAACTGAGGATCAAGTCTGGCTGCACAACGACATTTCACATTCTCCAAACCCTTAGACACCAGAACCCAATCCCAGGCAAAACCTCTAAGATCATGATCATGTCCTGTATTTATTTACCATTAAACAGCTAAACTAGCTAAAGGACCCAAGCTTTGACTTTGTCACTAGGCGGTATGACCTAGTGGGTTTTGATCCAGGTATAAAATGGATAGACATATTGGCGTCAATGAAACCTATTTGTTGTTGCACTCAGTGCCTGCACAGTTCTTTTGGTTTTAATTAAGCTCAGCATTAAAGCGGTGATCGTTGAAGAATAAGAGGAACAATTAAAAATGACCTGGACATGTGTAGGGAGGTGATTAAACATGTACATTAATTAAGTGTCTTTTTAAATGTATTTCAGCCCTGTGTTTGCCATGTGATAAAGCACACTAGGATTACAAAGCAGCTAATGATGGAATGAAGAGCAGCAAAGTTTTTTTTTTTTTTTTTTCTTTTAACTGTATCATTGTTGCTTTTTTAGCTTTGGTAGGAACATGGTACTGCAAGGAACTGTGAAATTATATCAGCTTCTGTAACATACAAAAAGTATAATAGCTGATTAGAAGCAGTGCACCATGAACATGCTTTTCTTTGTGCTAATGCACAAGACAGATATTTAAGCAATTAGTGGAAACGTGCCCCAATTAATTTGGCACATCCTTCATTCTGTCGTTCTTTTTATTTGGTGGCCCTGGACATTGGCTTGGAATGTGACAGGTCCTTTCATTTTCATTTTTCTTCGCATGCCTTGGCTGATTCAGGAAAATTAAAGGCTCTTCATTTTACCTTGGCTTGTGTTTTGTACAAATGAGAGTCAAAATTAAGGTCTCGTCTTGGCAGTGCCACTGCAGACAGAAGAATTTTGAGTTTTCGGTAGATGGACAACCAGAGAAACGATTCCAGTGCAAGTGAAGCTACCTCGTGTCGGTTTTCCATGCCTACTGCACTCCCTAGCGGCAACAAAAGAACAAACCTGCATCCCTCCTGCGCACCCACAATTTTTTCCTTCTGCACGTGGCTCACAAGGGTTTTGCACTCCCACGCCCAGCCCCCACCATCCACCAATGAAAGAACATGATCTAAGTTGTTCATTCAGATGCATCTTGCATATTTATCCTCCTTCTTTTAACATTCGGCACATCAAAGATGTGCTTACGTGCACTGTGCAAGCTAAACATCTCAGCATCAGGCTTCTTTTGACTTCTGTGTTTCAGCAGGGAAGAATGACAATATGCCCACGTCAAAACCCCCGCCCCGTTGTCTTTAATCCCAGATATTTTGTTTCCTGAACTGGCTTTCTTTGTTGAAAGTCAAGTTATTCGCAGCACAATACAGGAATATGTTTAATTAATTGCCAATGTTAATTGTTATTCACTTAACACAAAAACAGTGAGCCTGGCAGCCTTGTCCCCATTTAAAGGGAGAATAAAGGAGAATACGGTTTGAGTGTGAACGACGCTGTAGGCCATTGAAACACTGCTGAGCTTTCGGCCCTGAGAGAAAGAAAGGAGCTGCTACCTGCGTCTCGCCGGCTTTTTAATACAATGCTGCTCCTCAGAGCCTGGTGGAGACACGTCTGCCCTTACAGCCACTTTCCTGAATGTCAGGACTTACTTTTTTTTTCATGAAAATGGAAGAGTAATTAATTTCCTCACTTGAACTGAGGGAAAATATAAAGAACGTGGGCACCTCCGTTTAAGGGCTGATCCTCAGGTTTTGGATATATCACGATGACAAAGGATGAAATGAGACAATTGGTGTTCACCTTTACGGGCCATGAGAGCTCTTTCTTCTAACTTTAAAATTTTCACGACTGCCAATGAATGAGTCAGTGTTTCTATTACGTATTATTAGATTTCAATTTCTTTTAAAAGCCATATAATTAAAAAAATAAATACATGCAACCACCACCTTTTCCTCCCCACCTGACCCCCTTCTCCTGCTGTCTCAAATTGAACTTCTTACAAGTAATTTGTAACAGCAGTCACCCTATTAAGATTAATGATAACAAGAAAACACCGTTTTCTCTTTCATTCAGAAAGGCTCGGAGGCTGTGCGCACTTCTATTTTGTCTTCACTAAGATTTCCTGAACATTAAAAAATTGTTGAGTATCTGAGGAGAGTGTACACCCCCAGCTCCAAAAGTTCAATTAGAATGCAATGATTTGCAAATCTCATAAACCCATATTTTATACAACGATGGAATGAACACGTCATCATAACTTGGTTTTTCACTATACAGTCATCAGTATATATATATGTGTATCTTAAGACATTTTTTTATAAACAAGGAACATAATGTCATCTGACTGTAATTTTGCTGGCATATTGTTGTGGAAAGTACTCTCTCAGCGAAGGTGAAACCTGTGTGAGTGTGGTAGAAGTGGTGGAAACTCTGACCCTTTTTGAGGGCTTTACAGTGACAGAACGTGGAGGTAATCCAGCACCGTCATGGTTGGGGCTGCGAATTATGGCACAGAGGCCAGCTGCTCTCCAGACCCTGAGCTCCTGTGCTTCCTGGCTCCCCTTGTTTCTGCTGGACATGCCACGTTTACAATTTACACTGTATATTTTGGCAGGCAGCAGCAGATTCTTTTCTAAATTAAATGCCTTAATCATTTTTTTCTGGTTTTGATTAGGCGAAGAAACGTTTGACATTGTTTTATGTATGTATATAATAATGTTCTTCCCCTGGAAGCCCTATATTAAATCGTGTCTCAGCAGTGATGCGGTATGATGCCCCTGTCTTTGTGATCACTAAGAGTGTCCGTTTTGTGAATGCGGGCTATGCAGTAAATAAATGCATCCGTTCTTGTTGCTTTCTGTGTGTCCACAGTGCCAGGCTTCCCCTACCCAGCTGCCACGGCAGCAGCAGCGTACAGAGGCGCACACTTAAGAGGAAGAGGGCGCACCGTCTACAACACGTTCAGGGCGGCCGCACCACCCCCTCACATCCCTGCTTACGGAGGGTGAGTCACCCGCCCCTCCTCCCTCCCTCCCTCAGTCTGAACACTTTTTAATGGGGGCACACGCCAGCGCTGCCACGCTGCAGAAGCCCGGCGCAGCATGCAGCCAATCGGAATGCCTGGAGTCGTGCACCTTGCACACTGCAGTGAGAAATGACTGTAATTTGTACTGTCATGGTTGGTGGCTTTAAGCATTTTTAATGTCACATTTTATGTAAATGCTCTTGGAGGATGAATGCAACAGGAAACGGAGAGCCCTGAGCAGCCAAAAGATTATTCTGATTATTTTTGTCTATTTATGTATTTATGACTGCAAGCGTCTGCCGCTTAAGAACGGTGCACTGGAGTTTGTTCATTTATTTAAAGTTCTGCTTGCTGGAGCCTGTGTTCATATTTATATATGTTTCAATGAAGAAAAAAATCTGCAGTGTCATGAAGCATAGATTTCCCATTACTGACATCATATTCACAAGTGAATGGTTAAATGACCCTTTTGTCATATATCTGATTAAACAAAGACCGGGACCTGGTATATGTCTCTAAATGCCACTGTTGTGACTCCGGTCACCGGTCCCAGTTCCCAGCGTGTTCCCTCATGTATAAACACTGCCCTGTTGTGTCATCTTTCTGAATTGCCACTTGACACTCAATGTTTGCTTTGCTCTCCTTCCAATGACAGTACATATTGTTTTGCCCGTCAAGCCACGCTCTGCCTTTGTTTGCCTTTATTATTGCTGTGCGCTTGCACATCGTCCTTCCCCAAATCTGACAGTCATGAAATCAATGCTTTATTTAATAACCAAAAAACACGAGAAATGCAGGGGTTATGGCAAATGTTTGGTTTTAACCTGAAATCCGCCACAACATTAAAACCAAGTACCTGATCATATAGGTCCCCCTGTGACACACTGATGTGCCACTGTAATGAAATGTTGTTCAACACACTTTTCAGTGGCTGTAATGTTGTTGCTAATGGGTATATGCTGCTGATTCATATCAGTTTAATCTGCCAGAAAGAATGATGTTGACATATTTTGTCACCATCCTCAGGATTAGGTGTTACTGTATCACCTCTTCAAATATATGTACTAATATGGATGTTTCTTTGTTCTTTTTCTGTTTGTGTGTTTGCATCTTAAACAGCGTGGTTTACCAGGACGGGTTTTATGGCACAGACATTTATGTAAGTGCGACGTGCTCCTTGGATGTGCAGTACCATCAGACACCCTGTAGTTCATGTGATGTTTATGAATGACACTG
Source organism: Denticeps clupeoides (assembly GCF_900700375.1). Taxonomy (NCBI): domain Eukaryota; kingdom Metazoa; phylum Chordata; class Actinopteri; order Clupeiformes; family Denticipitidae; genus Denticeps; species Denticeps clupeoides. Next base: position 13,172,179 of record NC_041713.1, read on the forward strand.
TTTACAGTCACTTGAGTGATGACTGTAGAGGACTGCAGCTCAGCTCACGTTAAGTCACATGTCTTAATCATAGCGTTGTCATTAGTCACAACACAGCATGCACTGAATAAAACATTAAAACAGCTCCACACATCTGTACAAGGCCCTCTAATTTCTGCCTCAGTTCAGCTATCCACATCTTTTGCATCAGTTCATCCAGACTGTATGGATCCCAAATGTCTTTAAATCATTGAGCTTGTTCATAATCAAATATGTGTGATGTAAAAGAGATAAAACACTACACACTTGCTTCACAATTTGATATTTATTACCAGACTATCACAATTAAATATGTGTATGTGCGTGTATGAAGTGCATATTGTCATTCAGCCTAGTTACTATTAATTCATTGAAAATCTAGGAATTTCATATATGTAACAAGACAAGCCATGATTGGATATCAGTAGTAGTTAGCCTAGCTACGGAAAAAAAACATTAATTCTTATAGGTATATAATTTAAAATAGTAAAGGTGTGTTCTTTGAGAGGTTTGAGCAACTCAAGCCACTCAGATACACTCATTTGTTTGCCCATTGACACATCGCTAGATCTCTGAAACGACCACAGAGGCGGCCCAGATATAATGTAGTCCCACTGGCGTGCTGCAGTAATGAGAATCCAGCAAGGGCCCAAAGTGAGAACAGCTTGGGGAGGGCCAGGGGTGGGGAGCATTTAGCCCCAGCGTCGAGAGATGAGTGCAGATGCCACCGGAGAGGGGCTGGTGGCGACGCTTAGCAGGCGCTTGAGCTGGCGTATATAGGTGCATTTCCCCGATAGCGAGATCTCATCGACTCAGAGTCTGATGTATCTCCAGCTGTCTGCCTCCTGTGGGACGAAACAAATTGTGCGGGGTGATAAATGGGCATGGAAATGGCAGGATCGCTCTTCTAATGCTCCCTCAGTGCTCCTGTCATTAGCCCACTGCAACGGCGGACAGGATTGATTACCGCGCAGCGATAAGATCGTTTAATATTCATTAGAAAGTATCGGAGAACTGTATTTGTATTTATTACAAAGCATAATTCGTGAAGTGGGTCTGGCAAATTTAGTGGATGTTGGAAGAGGAGCCCGAAAATGAAGCTATGCTAGCATAAAATAGACTAGTTGCTGCCAAGGTTGTGAGACGAAACTGAAATTAAACACACGGTGCGCACAGAGGCCGCTGCATGGGAGCGGAAGGAGTGTGAAATTAAAAACAGCAACGAAACTTGTAACATTAAACTATATGCACATGGCGAACTTGCGAGATACCCAACCATATCCAATCGGGCTATAGATGTTCCATTAGGATTTTTTTAGCCATGTGAAATACAAAAAAACCCTGTTGCTAAATATTTGTTGTTAGGAGTAGCATGACTGAAGTGATATATCAGATTCAGATGCTCAGAAACAATATATAACATGTTTTGTTTTGTGTGTGAAAGTTTTTTTTTTTATTGGTGCTAAGTGCATTTTTTGTTGATATGTAACCCTAACATAGTCTTTAATAATGTTTTCTATAAACAGAGATTCAAATGGTAGGAGCCAAATGACTGGAAGCTCTCACACATGGAAGTCATGACATCATTAAATTTTGTGTTTTATCTGTTCATTTATGTTTAATTCCTGTGAACTAGTGAACAAACCCCACGCTTAGCATGGTGCTTAGGGCTAGTTTGAAAACTAAATGCTGATCATCAGATGGTAGTTGTATTAAATGGAGTGAGACCACAGTGTCATGTAGGGATCATTTTGACTCACCGACACGTGTGTACTGTGGTCTGAATAGTCCACCACACCACTGATCATGTCTGTTCTCATTCATTTCAGATTCAGGTTACAATCTGAGTCCTTATTGGTCTCACACACACAAGCACCCTGGGACGGTCTCTTTGCATAGACCATTCTGACTCATAATGATAAATCATGAGCTCTCCCCTGATGTGTCTTTGCACGTTACACCCCTGACCGGTGCTGGCCACACACCTGCACACCCTGTCAGTTCCACTGAGGGTAGCTGACTAGGCCTAATGGAGCTTCCACTGCATGCTGAAGCCCTCGACTCCTGATCTGTGACTACGGAATTTGGTCACTGATGACTTGTACTAAACAACCCCACACAATGCATTGCCCAAACACCAGCTGCATGTCCGACGGGATGGGATTGGGGGAAAATGAAATGAGAGGACAGGAAGAGGCAGACCCAGGAGGCAGGGTAGCGGGGTGACAGTAAGGCCGCCAGCGGGGAGGCAGCGAGAGGTTCTGGATGTCTCAGGCACACATTGCTTCGACAGTGGGGAGGTCACGGTCGTCTGATCATCATGGTGGAGTTTCTCCTCCTTAAAGGCAGAGAGACATGGATTCCTGCCGCTTTCGCAGTCTGATCATTGATGCATCGCTGCACATGGTGCCCCGCCAGGATGTGTTTGTTTGACTTGTTTGCTTAATTGAACAGCTGATGTTACTATTACACATCTACATTTGCATTTTCTGCACCCATTCTTTAAGCTGTTATATCATGTTGGACTATTTTCAAACTGGCACTAAGTGTAGCGTACTATGCATAAACAGAAGAAACAAGAAAGAATTATTTCCGAGCACAGTCTTTAATTATGCTTTTACAAACAGTTTAAAATAGGAGGAGCCTTAAGATTGACAGCTCATCATTGGCATCTCATTACAAAACCTTAGGACACTTTTGACCTTACTAGAGAACAAGCCCCACACAAAACATATTGTGAAGTATGACTGTTGACAATTAATTATGACCTAGTTTAATTAAACCACATAACAATGCTCTGCACTACCAATCCTCCACACTAAAACTAACAGTATCATTGTGTTGTTTTTTTGTAATGAAATAATGTAATTTAAAAAATCATGTAATAAATGGTGATAAAGACAGAATAGCAAGCTTGTTTTGTACCTGTGGGAATGAAACTGACCATATAAATGTCCGTGTTTGTATGTGTGCCTCTCCCTCTGTGTGTTGTGTTCCAGGGTGGTTATGCTGCCTACAGATACACCCAGCCTGCTACTGCCACCGCCGCTGCCTACAGTGACAGGTAAGACACAGTCCACTGCCTGCACATCTCAAGACGACATGGCCTCACCAGGCCCCCTCGCCGCGCCACGGTTTACTTGCGCGCTTACACACTCACACACACACACACACACACACACACACACACACTCTCTGAGGTCAACTCTCCCCTCCGCCCTCAGACTGAGGCAGGCACGAAAGGCCACTCAGATTTATTAGTCTAATTCCTCCTCCAATGTGGACACAGGGCTATCACAGTTGCCCAGCGCAGTAATTGGCAAATTAAATCAAATGAGATGTCACTGCAAATGTAATGGCAAAAGAACTCAGCATGGCGGAAACAGTGGCAGAGATGGTAACTGGAGAATTAAATGGGGTAGACTTGACTGTCCTCTGAGATGTGAGGCAGAAGTGTTTGGCAGGCGGGCACGAAATATTTCTCCAATCAGTTTTTTGTTTTCATTTCTTTTCTTTTTGAAGTCTATACATAATTTTATTTGAACTTCCTCCCCTGAGTAGCTCCATGTATCACAACACTCTGCCTGGTGTGCAAATAAAGTACACAGCTTGAACAGAGCTGCTGGCTTAAGCATGACAAAAGAGCCCAGCTATTTATAGTTATTATTGATAGTCCGAGGTGAGTATCTCTGTCCTGAAGCATGCAATTGGAACTGTTCTGGGAACAAAAGAGAGGCACAATATCACGTTCCATCGTATCACATTTTTAGCGCCATGTTGTACAGGGTCTGCATGCTACACGACAGATTCTCTGCCCTGAGATGTAGTGAATGATGCTGTCGGCTTCATTTTTTTTTCTGATCACCTGAGTTCCTGTTGCCGTGTTGATACTGTATCAGGATAAGGCAAGAACTGGTCTGTACCTATAAAGTGTTTCACGGTAGGGTTTTTTTTTTTTTTTGCTGATCTGAGATAAGGCCTCCCCATCCATCTCCTAACCTTGTTCAGGGAAACTGCCAAAGGCACCACTGGCCCCAGATCAGCAATCCCTACCCTGAGATCCTTTATTCGGTGAGGAGGGAAGGAGAGAGACTGTCTTGTGTTTGAGAGCATTCCCAGATAAGCATGATTTGTGTTGTTTTCAAGCTGAGAGATATAAATTGCGATATAAAAGATATTCAAAAAACTGTTTTCCAATCTTGCTGTTATTATATTTCCAGTAATGGTTACAATTGTAAATTAATAAATATGCTTGACGATACCTATTAAAATCAACTAATTTATTCATGGTTTTTAATGAATATATCTGTGCCTGAGATGAGCAATACATCACGTTATGTGCACTTAATTTTCAGTTTTTTCTGTCATAAACTGAAACCACATCATAAAGTTTAAATGACTACGTGTCACATACTGCCATCTCCTTCCAAATCTAAAAAGTGATTTTAATGTCATCTAATGAAATATGGCTAATGGCTCTATTATGGACTCTACAAAAGCAATGACAGTGTAGCGAGGGCAGCACATATCAAATCCTGTCTAATTTGTTTAAACATGACTGGTGTAACTCGGGGAAAGCCTCACCGGCAGGGCTCTCTGTCACCCAGTACTGAAAATGAACTGTTCCAACTCCAAGGAGTTATTTCAGTTCACGCACTGACTCCTTTTAGAGCAGCTACCAGGCACAATCTAATGGCCGTTTAAAAATACACAAAACAGGACACAGAAATGCATTACAGCGAGATTAGCTTGGCGTCTGTATCAAAGAGAGAAATAAATTGCTGTTGTACAGACATGCATTTTTTATGACATTTTACCCAGTCTTTATAATAATAGAATAATTAATAACACATGAATTATTTGTGTGAAATCGGTTAGTGCTGCTGAATCACTAGTTACATAATGGGAATGAAAGTTTAAAAGAACAATATCACTAAATTCATAAATTATTTGAAAAGACATTCTCATGCAACAATTTTTTATATACAATTTTACAAGGTAACTTGAGAATTTCATGTTAGCAAATAAAATTTAATCAGTAAATAAAATCAGACATAGGTTATTCTTATTCATTTATGCCACATTATTTGCTCAAGTGTCAGAAAGGTCAGAACTTAAAGCTCAGTCCAGCTCTTCTGGTCTCTCTGTGGAAGCTGAGCCAGGCATGGTCATGGACCCTGGAGGCTTTTCTCTCTTCCTTGATCAGAAGCCCACCCAACCAGCAGCCCTTCTGGGCTCAGTTTAACCACGCTCCCCTGTCTCGAGCTGTCACGCCTGGGACTGTTCACTGGCTGGCACCATCTGGTGAGACCAGCCCCCATGGATGTGGCAAATACGGCAGCGGCACTCTCACAGCTCCAGTGAGTCTCCCAGTTCTGGGGGGGTGCTGCTAGGAGGCTTAATCTCCTGTATTTTTTCCCTCTCTCTCTGTCTATGTATGAGAGCTTCTGAAGGTGAGGCCATGAACAGGATTCTTCAAACTGGGCCTGGCCAGGAGACCTCAAAAATTTTATTTAATTTTTTTTTATTTTTACTTTTTCACATGCAGCACAGGCCACATTTATGAATTTGATGATCTTACCAGATGATACTTACTCTGTATCATTATAGTCACAATATTCTAATTGTTGACAAAATGTCTATCATATTAGTGAAATATCCCAGCCTTAGTCAGAGGTAAGGGTAGTCTGGATAAACAGCAGGATTTAGAACTTGAAGCAGGTCTCTTGAGAACGCCAGGCGTGTGTTTATAGGCCTGCTCTGGTTCACAGTACATATAATGCGTTTATGTTTCAGGTTTTGTCCTTGTTGCACGTTATTAATAGCACAAAGTTTGTAGACATTAATCTTATATCACCAGCCAGACCCAAATATGTAACCTCAAAAAAACATTTTGCTACTTCCTGAAGAAAAAAATGTCTGAGCTATTTATATGTTAAGCTGTCCTATATGCGTTTCTGAGTTTGTGATGTCTGAAATACAACACATGACATTTCAATTGCATTAGATGTTTCCATGAAGTGCATGCTTTGTGTAGCTTCTTTTAGTCAAGTAGACCTGTGTGAAGTGGACAAGCATTGTGTTCTTGCTCTCATTTAGATTGGTGTAAAATACTAGCAGAAACTGAAAACCCACTGTAAGATGCATGAAATTACATTGCATGGCTGCATTCTGTTTACCTTTTTAGAGTAGACGTGTTGTGGGGGTCAATACTGCCATGTCAAATTTAAGACTGTGTTGAAAACAAGCAGCCACCTAACATAATTAAGAGGGCCGATTCAATCCGAATGCTTAGTAGGAGTGAATGATTCATTAATTTATTAAATATAGCTGCGAGCTGCAATTAAAAAAAGGCAGCCAGGCAATATGGCTGCCAACCTATGCTTCTAATTAGACGTAAGATTGGGGCATGACATGTCATTTATCACACCTGGGCAGTCTATTTCTTTCTTCTTCTGTTTTTTCCTTTTTTCCCTGTGGGCCGAGGCTGAGGTTTGGGGCTAGCCGAGTTTCAGCCCGAGACTGTGGTGTTTATTAGCCAGGCTGCCTTCAGCTATTATGATTCATACTTTGTGGTTTCTCTCAGGTTAGTCTGTCACATTGTTTTGCCTTGCTGTTTATAATTGGACTAAAACTACTCAGGACAAATACATCACACAATAATATATTCATTTATTATATGCCTTCTAGTTTTTTGAACAACATATTATACCCTATATAATAGGGTATCCTATTTAAATGTACACTACACTGTAATATACTCTTCAATATTATATTATACATACAAAATGTTTTCTAGTTGAACTGAGTTTTTTTTCTCATTGAAAATGTGTTCATAAAGCATAATATAAAACCATTTGACATAGAACCACAGAAATGTGGTTGGGTTTAGAAGATATATCTGGAAGATATATCAAGCTACTGTTGGGCTCGTTCAGCTGTATTTTAGACACTTTCCAGCCATTCCATTTCAAAATGCTACATGAAAGGTTTCATATAGGATTTTTGCCACTGTTTTCTGTTCATGGTATTTCCAGGTGAAGGGCTTTATTGACTCCTTTTTTCCCCTCTGACATGTATCTAAATGTCATTTCAATCATTCTATGTTAAAGGCTGGTGCCAATTAATGATGTTAATTAGATTACTGCGGTCATTGAGGCTTGGATCACCATATGCTATAACCAATAGGGCAACACATAATTACTGAGTTAATATATTTCAAAGACATACAGGACAATGCAGGGGATATTGAATTTGGGTTATTCATTATGTTTTTTTACTGAATTTTACAGTTTTTTTATTGAATCGGCCCATAGTCTGAGGGGAGAAGCAGCTAAACCATATATGTGCTGTGCACTGTGCTTTATTTCTGGTTGAGTCTCATCTGTGGTCTTATGTTTAATTTTTTTTTTTCTTAGTTTCACTCCCCTTCCTGCCCATGCACATTAACAGTCTACCTCTCCAGCATGCCCCCCCTTCCCTTACGATCCATCTTTTTCTTCTGTGTGGGTCTGCACCAAGCGCTCGGGTTCTGTTTGCCTGTGAACCGAAACCCATTTGCCGCCAAAGCAACCCCATCCCCCCCATCACCACCACCCCTACCCATCACCAACCTTCAACCAACCCCAACCTCACCACACCACCCAGCAGCCAGTCAGCAAGCGGTATTGTGAATTTTATCTTCTCTTGCAGAAATCATTTCGTCCTCGTTGCCGCAGATGAAATTTCTTGTAACACCTCTTCAGGTAAAAAGAAATATATATAACTGATTAATGAAATCACCCTCACGTTTTCTCTGATGCACCCAAGGGGGGAAAGCGAGCATATCCTATTTTTTATTGTGCACCCAACAGCAAGCGCCTGAACTGCCCCCAGTGAAGGCCCCCACCCCAATGACTAGATGTTTTCTTTCTGATTGCATTTCTGAATGCTTCTTTTAAAACTGGTGGCGTAGTTTTTGGAGTATGCATGAGGATAGCTGGCAGGCATTGCACTCATCCGCTCATCATACATTTTGTTCTTTTTCTGTTTTTCTTTTTTTTTTTTCCTTTTCTTCCTTATCTATGGCACTGCTTGGAAGGGGCATGTGTTCCTGACGGGAAAAGATAAATCTACTGACACACGCTTGGAACCTGTCTGATTTCCTGATTTCCGTCCCTGTGTTTCCTTTTCTCCATTTTTTCCGCATTGTTCATTTGGTTGACACTGTTGCTCTCTCCCTTTCTTTCACATCCTTTTTGTTCTCCATATGGCGCATCTCCATTCCGACTTGTGTTTTCGTGTGTGCGTGTGTGTGTTTACATTTTGTGTGTGAGTCGTGTATTTTTTTATTGTTCTTGGTATTGTTTAACAGATTGCTTATTGGGTGTACAGTGTCTTGTCCATTGGCTGTAGTTGGCGAGATCTCTGGAATGACTTTGGTGTGAATGTGACTTGCTCCTGCCACAGTGTAGAAGGGGAAAAAAAGCAAATGGGCCTGTCCATCCTGCTATTGATTTTGTGACAGGTCCTTTTAAGAATAAAAATTAATATGCTAAAAAGATTGTAATTTAGGCAGAAGGCACATTCTTGGAGACATCCCTTTATTTACTTTTTTCCCAGGAAAAAAAATTGGCATCTATAATTTAAAGTATTGAGAATATCTGTTATTTTCAAGTTATATATTTCTACATTTGACATTACCCCCCCCCACCCCAACCAAAAAAAACTGAACACTTTGCATGTTTATGGATAAACACTTAAAAAAAAAAAAACCTTGGTGAGCTGAAGGATAGCAGTTCTTTACCTGTGCGCACAAATGTGAGGTCCACTAGTTCTCTCAAAAGGAAGCGGTCGGCCTGCGCTGAAAAATAACCTTGCCCTCGCTCACATTTACGAAAATAATGAGGAGCGGGCCGGCGACGCCGCTATTCCCCACACATCACAGATTTATTAAGCCATGTTTCCACACCTGAACCTTATTTATTTGTAGGTTAAAATGGCTCCCGTTCATTACCGAACATAGAGCAAACCATTCCCCCGCAAAAAAAAAACCTTGCTCCGCGTTCAATTTATCTTCGAGGGAAAAGTAAAGGTCACGTAACCAAACAGCATGGGGCTAAGCAAGCAATTGCAGTAAACAGCTCCAGACCAGCACTGGGCCTTTTAGCTTATCTGTGCTGATTTAAAAGGCTCGTTTACCTATAAATAAACACTAGCACAAAAATACTAAAAAAAAGTAGAAAATAGCACACAAGCACATTAATAGCCTTCCTCTCCCCAACACAGTTCTGCTACGATATCCCCAGCGATTTTTAAAAGCTTGCGCTGAAGCTGTGAGTAACTCAGAGCCTAACTGGCTGTGAAATATTGATTTGATTAATTAGTTTGAATAGATTTCAGGATGCGGCGGATGCTGGCCTACATGTCTTTCTCCCCCCCGCCAGTTAGTTTCTTTCATTCGGGGCAGTGTGATCAAAGAATGGTTTTCCAAGCATAATTTCCACAGGGTCAACTTTTCAGTCTTCGCTCCAGCTGAGAGTATAAATGTGCGGCCTGATCGCTGAATGCACATTAAGAGTAGCCTCTGTAAACAGAGATAGCACAGGTCAAACAAAAATACTCGGCAGGGCAGTGAAATATGAAGACAAGACAAACTGTGTAGTGAATAACAATGTCCGTACTAATCTGCAGTGGATTAACTTCTTAATCGCGGAGAGTCCGTGAATATGTAAATGACCTCATTTACAGGCTGTGCCCTGCCTTCTGATTGGCTCTTATCTGGTCCAAAAACACCATGCATGCATAACGAGGCTCAGAGGAGCAGCTAATCCAGGTTATTTTACCACCATGCCTTCTGGGAGCAGGAAGGTTTCAGTTTTCAGAGCCAGACTGCTGATAAATGTTCTTACCTGATGTTCAGAACCACGTCAACAAGAACCTTACAATTAAATATTTATTTAAAAAATTGAGATATTAGGTTCAAGGATTTAAATGAAATGTATTAAATTAGACCTAATAAATGTGTTTAAAATGCATTTTTTAAAATAAGTAATCAAATAACTACTGCTGTATAATTAAAAGTTTTCCCATTGGGGATTTAATAAAACAGTAATACTTAGATTTTTGATTGGCCTGCTATTTAATAGATATGTTTTATATCATGATGAAACACGCCCCACCTAGTGGTGTTTCTTTATATGACACTGAATAGTGAATTACTTTAAACAGTTTGTTTCGATTTAAAAGAAACATCAATAATATTCTCTGATTAAGCAATACATCAATCCTAAACCTTATGCACATACATTCTAAGAGCAAAATTAATACCAACATTTGGTTATTCTTTTAGTTCAGCAATTTACTTTTAATGTAGCAAAACCGGGTAACATTTTACCTCAGCATCCCTGATGTAAACATTATTAAACACGGCAGAATCCAACAACTGTCTTTGCAGGGATGCTAACTAGCCAGAAGAATACAGCTTTCAATGTACTACATACATGCAGCAGACAATTGAACTTTTTCTTCATGACTTATTTTCAGAGCTGACTGCAACATTTGCCTTTGTGAGATTCAACATATCCATGAATTGCCTTCAGTGTTACCACTAACTGAAGGATGTTTTGCGCATGAATTTCCAAGATCGATGCCTCACCCTTTCCCCACAAAATCATAGGTTAAACATGTAGTTTTACTGGTGAATAAACTCCATGGCAGAGACATCTGCACCTTGATTATTAAAACAAGCAGGGACTTCCCTGAGCTCTGCAGAATCTGGTAATTCCTTGCGCAAGCAGCCCTTCCAATCAGAGAAGAGTGATGTCTTCCTCTGCTTGTTACAGCATGACAGCCAGAACCATGCGACCCTTTCCTCTCTGACTTCATTCGATTGTCGTTTTCGAAACACTTGAGGTCATTACCATGTGGGTCACGACTACTTGCCTTTGTTATGTGTTTTCTCATATGAAAAGTGCAGCCGCTGTGATTTGTGTTTTTTTTTTTTTTATTGGTTATTTTTTTCCTTTGCAGTCCATTTTTGTTATCAGTGAGACGCAGTAAGGGTGTCTGTAGGTGTGATGGTCTTCGGTGCTCAGGGTGGGGTCTGAACGCGCCTGTTTACTGTGTCTCCTCAGTTACGGACGAGTTTATGCTGCCGACCCCTACAACCACACACTTACTCCAGCAGCAACATACAGCGTTGGTGCCATGGTAAGAGATGCCTGTCTCCCCCACTCCCTCTTTAATTGGCTCCATCTTTTTGGTCCGTCTCTGTCTTTCTGTCTGTCCGCCTCTCCCCCAATCTCCTTCCTGTCGTTCCGTTCCCAGCGTGCTGCTGTCATTTGCTCTCATTTATTTCCTTTCTCTCCATTCCCCCTCTCCCTCCGCATGGATTTTAGTGCGGCTGACATCCCCTCACTTAAACGTAATTGAATTTGTCTCTTGTGCTAACGGCAGCTGAAATGCCACATTAATCCTCCGAGTAAACCTGATAAATGTCTTAATTTCTTGGCAGTGTAGTGCATGTTAGTTATTATATTTCTAATTTTGAGAATATCACCTAGTCGCCCCCCCCCCCCCCCCTCCTTAATGGAATAATTAGTCATTTTGATAATTAAATCCATCACATAAGTGATGTTGAAGCTTCAGTTAAAAGGGAACAGGGAGATAGTGGGTAGGAAGCTGAAGCTCCACATCTCCTCCACGTGGGTTAAATAAGGATTCCAGGAGTCATGCATGTTCCTTAGCCTGTGCTCTATGTTCTGCCGGCATATGTTTGAGCATTTCTTTTTTTTTTATCATCATTTAATTTGTGTATTGTGTGTTTTTTTTTCCCCTCCTTCCTTTTACACCTTAAAGTCATTAAGTGCATTTTTCCTGGCATGCGGTGTCTTGGTTTGCTTGCTGCATGAAGAACGCTGGTTCTTTTCATCGGGGGTATGTACACAACCATGAGATGAAACCCAGTGGGTCCGGTTAAAAGCGCAGCAATTAAAGTCCGGCACAATCCGCCGCCTTTCTCTCCACAGAATGCTTTTGCACCACTGACCGATGCCAAGACCAGGAGCCATGCAGATGATGTCGGCCTCGTTCTTTCCTCATTACAGGCTAGTATATATCGAGGTGGATACAGCCGTTTTGCTCCATACTAAACAAAATAATATTCAAATGAAAAGAAAAAAAAACTATAAAAATCTTCCTTTGGGGAACAAAAGAGAATATTTCAGAGGCCTGGGTATTGCAATACATGCAGTAGTGCATAATTTTAGCATCTCTTCAGAGAGAGGGAAAAAACTGATATTTTTCATCTTATACCTCAGATATTTTGTGCTGTGTATTTTAATATTGTGGGTTTTTAATTTCTAAAGATTACATAGATTGTTGGCTGTAGAGGTTTCTGTGGTGATCTAGAAAGCTGCTAGATTTTAAAAAGAAGTGAAAAAAAATCAAACAAAACATGAGAATACAAAAATTGTTAGGGCTTTATCATGTAAATTAATTATGTACGATAAATATTAAGTCACTTGGGGTTATCATATTTTGTAAGAGTGTAAGTGACTACAGTAGTCAAGTGTTTTTTCTGCTTTTTCACATTGCCTTTGTTCTTTTCTCTCTTTTTTTTCTTTTTTCTTTTTTGAGTTTTCCTCTATCCTGGTTCACTTAACTGTAGAGGGAATGGGCGAGGCGCGGGGGCCTCAGTAGTGAAGTTCGGTAGGTGGCAGGGCTCTGCCGGCAGCGGTGGGCTCTCCCAAACGCATAGGAGACAGGCAGCTGTGGAGAAGGGCCGCCATTGTATTCAGTATATAAGCTGTCTTATATCATCCATTAGTCAAAGCCAAAGGTTACGTTCCTGGGGTGTTACATGTGTATATTCAGATTTTACATAGAGGCTTTTAGAGAAATTAAAAAAAGAAAAGAAAAATCCCAGAAAAGTTTCACCTTGACAGTATTTTACTGGTTAACTATAATCTAGTCCTTAGGTCAAGTCCCTACTAGTTTAGGCCAACCTGAAGATGTTCTTTTTATATTACTTCCAGTATATTGATTGATATAATTACTGACTTTTATATTATGGGAGAGATTAAAAAAATAATAAATATGGTGACAATAGCGCCGTTTCTATTTTTTCTTTTTCTTTTTTTTTCAGAAGTAATGAACTATGATTATTTGTACCAGATGAAAGTGGAAAAAAAACAAGTGTATTAAATTTGAGCTGTGCAGTGAAAATGTTCTCTTATACGAAATACACAACTGTATAATGTTTTAGATTTAGTGTAGTAGACCAACTGTTAGAGAAAGGTGTCATTTTTTATGGAATCATACTCAAGATTTATATCAACACTTTACAAGTAATGCAATCATTATGTAGATATGATCATAGTATTTTTGTCAACTGTACTATTTTGCACATACAACCTGCAATTTGTCATCACTTCACAGCTTGTGAGGCGTTATGTTGTCTGTTCCCTTTCGTTTGGCTTCTTTTAAGTGTTTAGTTTCGATATCATTTATAATGTGACATCCTTTGTAATATTATTTTCTAGAACACAGCCTTTACACAGACCATTTGATTATCGAGAAAAATGAGAAATATATGACTTGTGGAGAAAAAAACGTTATCCGTATGTAAATATGAAATAATGATAAATCTGTCATTTCCAAGTGCTACACAAACAAGCTGTCAAGGTGTCCTTGAGGAGTTGCAGCTTGGCTGTGCTTATGTGTTTGTCACATATCTCATTTTTTGTATTTATTAAAACTGTTTAAAAAAAAAACATAAAATACGACAAAGATCGGCAGCGTCAGTTTATCCAGCTGCAAATATCTTCTTGTGTACTGTGTGCGTAACATCACACAACTTGGCAAAAATATCTTACCCACTGCTGTGACTCTATACAATTTCTGCTTAGAAATGCGTGTTGTGAACGGGCCTTCTCCTTGTCATTGTATGTGCATGCACTATGATCCGCTTAACAATAACCATCAATAAAGTTTCTCAAGATAAGGGGAGTTTGCACTGCCTTATTTTTTTGTGTCGCTGGGTCTCTTCCTTAATATGATTTGATGAATCGAAATTCAATTTTAATACATATTCAGATGGGGGTTGGACCAGTACGACCAACTGAGGATCATTTTGGGAGGCATAACACCTAAAAAACTCAGCTCACATGTTGTCTCTTTAACTTAACACTACAGTCTATGTGAGAGAGAGAGAGCGAGAGAGAGAGAGAGAGGGGGTATATGATATTTTTCTCTTTCTTTGCAGGATCCATGGAAACAGAAATGTTAATTACAACTCAGATACTCCACAAAGGTGTATTTGAATTTCATAAAATATGCAGAACACTGATAGGCCTAATTGAAGAAATAGAAGAATTACCTTCTACGTTTTTTTGATTTGATCAGTCTAATTAGAAAAACTTAGCCAGAGGTTACGCAGGAAAGATAAGCAATATAAATGTTTAAAAATGATGGAGTCACATTATGCCGGGTAATTACAACTCGTCTTCACAGAAATGGGTGATCAATAATTAACGTATCTGGGGTCACATGTCAGGAGCACAATTTAAAATTAGTTATTAATTCCATTATTAAAAATGTACTTTCACTTCACATTCTTATCCGGGTCCACGGGGAGAAATGTAAAGCCATCCTCCACCTGCAACCCCTCCCCACTGCAAGTGGGTCTCTGTCAGTAGGGGGTGTGATGTATGTTTCTGGAAGAAATCGAGTATTAAAGTCGTGAAGCCATTTATCCACTGCGTGAGGGCTGGGTGTGGTGCCACAAGTACAATACAGTTCAGTTCTCCCCTTCTCTTCACCTCGTCCACACCACCCTGCTGAACAGGAGATGGGAGCCTGATTCATTTAGCTTCTATAGATCTGCATAAATGTCACAAAGGGGAGAAGTATTGATATTTTTAATGTGTCTGTCATGGATTTGGCATGGAGCTCTTTCCAACATCCCGAGACTGTAGGCCGGTGTAATTGGTTGGAGTTTTTGTTCATCTGAATTGACAGATTTCCCAATTAATGCCACCTTCCTGTGAACACGTCTAGCACTGTGCAGCTGGGCATCCCTGATCAAAATGGGAGTTTCATCATCATCGACGTGAAGGCTGGTCCATTGCGTGATCACAGTCTGTTTGTTTTTCACATAATTCCTCAAATAAAACATCCCTACAGAGGGGTACAGCGCTTGCTTTTGGGCTGTCTGATGAAACAAGAGGGGAACAGGACAAAATATGAGGAAATAGTGCAAGAGAACCTGCATCAGAGGTGGGAAAGATGGCTTTATTTCCATCCAATATTTCAGTTCAGCTCTTCTCTCTTGGATGGAGGTCCTTTCGTGGGACTTGTGACAAACTTGGCCCCAGTAACCCGGGATACAAGAAGTCATTGACGTGAGGACCACCAGAAGCAACAAGGACCAGCACCTCGCCCATCTTCACCGCTACATGTTGAAAGCAGTGTCCCATTGGACGCCACAGCCCTGGTCCTCGGTGAAGTTGCGGTGGCGGTCAGTGCAGGAGACCGGCGCAGCGGTCCATCCGGAGGGAGGCGTGAGGCTAATCGCCTCTCTGTCCCCCTGCAGAGTCTCTGATAATAGACACGTTTCATCCGGGATTAGGCACCGGGCCTGCAAACACTGTGCTCCGGGGCGGCACTCAGACAACCGCCAGCACATCAGCGGCACGCAGATCGGAGGGGAAGGGTCTAGTTTGCGTGGTACTGTTGTTACAACAACAGTACCATGTGACTCACTGCAACCCCCATGTGCCTGATGGCTCGATCCCACTGCAGCAGCTCATTAAAACACCCTGGGCCCGAGCTGTGAACTATTTATCATGAGTAATAAATGGTCGCCGCACATTTATACCTACAGCTGTGCAGAAATTTGCCAGCGGCCATCAAACGCAGCTTCTGTTTCGACGGCGGCCATTGCGTGCCTGTTATTTATCGAGTCTCAACGCCAACGCGCTTTCCTCAACCTGATTTTTGGAGTGCGTGCCGAGTGTTCACAAATGTCACATCAATTATCTCACTCACTGGCTCGCACACTATCCGTCACCAGTAATTCCTCATCAGGGCGGCCCCAGTGCGGGAGGAGGACTCGCCCAGGGCGGGTGCGAGCTCGCCGCAGCGCATCAATTATGTCTTCAGGATTTACTAAATTCAACACGCTTGTTAAGTTTTCCGTATCTTCGAGAGTAATAATCATGAACTTAAATGTGTAAAGTGGGAGAGAGAGCAGCTCACACACCCTGCATTCGCATTCTGGAGGGTTTCAGTTCCCTCCTATCAATATGTCACATGTCCCGTCTGCTCCCTTCCACCTCCGCTTGTTTCTTTCCTCCTGAGTCACTTGTTCAGGCGCAAACAGAAACATGCAGATGGATTATCAATTCTTTTATTTGAAAATTGTAATATTACAAATGTAAGAACCTGACATAGCTGCAAATGAAAAGGTTTAGTACACTGTACTTGCATTTAAATTAAATGTGATGACATTGATGATTAAATCAATGTGATTGATTGGATGGTTGGATTAGGACCGGTGTGAACGGTGCAGGCTGCTGTACCTGAATGCGTCACTTGCATTCTTTGTTTGCCACCGCCACACACTTACCCAGGTGCTTGATCTCTGGATCTAAGCACCGCCCCCTAAATGTATGTAAAGTACAGTGGATCCCTGTCTTAGACCACTTTTTGATGACTGCAGTGCCAAGCAGTGAGTGTCTGATTAAAGAGAAACTTCTGCTTCAAGATGTCCAAAAAGGTCTCCTGGTCGCTAAGGAAAAATTCACAACAGAATTCAGATTGTTGTAATCTGACATTGATGAACACTAACCACGTGCAATATGTGGCTAACCCACTAGTAGCCCAATGAGTAGACACTCGTCTATGAACCAGAAGAACACAGTCACAGGTTTAAACCCCACTTACTACCCTGAGTGTCTCCAGGGGGACTGTCCCTGTAACTACTGGTTGTAAGTCGCTCTGGATAAGGGCGTCTAATAAATGCTGTAAATGTAAATGTCATACACAGCAGATGTGAAATATCCCCTGCTGACCTCACCAAACAGGAAATGTGTTAGTATTTTTAATAATATTCAGTTGTGGTAATATTCAGTGGTTCTGTTGCAGTTTTTAACCAATTTTTTGGATGACAATTGCAGTTTTGGATCAAATTTGTTATCAGCTGAATATAAAAAAAATGTTTAGCAGACACATGTATGCACTGCATACTATTCTATATCATGTTTCTTAATTCTAAAGTTGAGCACATAGTCAAGGTGCACATGCAAACCATAACCAACATGAAATACAGCATTTTTATTCGGGCCTGACAGAATCATTGGCAAAAATTAAATAAAGCCGCACCAGATAAAAAGCCACCTCTGAAGTCTGAATGATCATTTCTCCCTACTTTGACAGTTCTATCAGAAAGTGAAGTGAAAGTGAAGTGATTGTTATTGTGAAACACTGCAGCACAGCACATTGTGACACAACTAAATGTGCCCACTGCATCACACTTGGTGAGCAATGGGCACCCATGACAGGCGCCCTTGGAGCAGTGTATGGGGACGGTGCTTCGCTCATTGGCACCTTGGCGAATCGGGATTCGAAACGGCAACCTTCTGATTACGGGACCGCTTCCTTAACCAATGCCCACACTTACTGATCCCGGCTGCTCATAACAGGACCCTACAGAATGTTCTATGAGGTGTAATTGCATTATGTGTCAATAAAACCCGGTCTCAGGTCAAAGTAGGAGTTGCATTATTCATGTGAGTATATATTTGATGCGTCACGTTAATAAGGAGTCGTGATGTACTTGCAGGCATGATCTCTCAGAATTGATAACACTGCATGGAATGGAATATGCCATGCTTCTTATTTCCAGCTTCTCTCTCGGGTGGTGTTTTGAACAACTGTCGTGTCCGCCTGCATCTAGGTAACCATCGCTTTGTAGCTTTGATAGCTCATCATATTGTCACTCTTTTGTAAAAATGATTTCACCGTCCTTACAGTACAGTACAGTACAGAGGTGTTAAAGCCATATGGGTATTTTTTAGCACTTAGAAAAGGGATTTCAAGTGCGTTTGAAATGGAAATATTTCACAAATTGGAATTGGTGTTCTGAAATTGAAATCAGTCGATAATTAATTTTTGGTTCATTAATTCATTTAATCCGGGTTGGATGTATATACTGAAATATTATCTCGGTTACTTGTTAGTATTCCTGTGTTGACCCTCCTCGTCTCGGTCTGTCTCTTACTGGGCGGGACGCTTTGATTGCTTGTGTTCTGATTCCACCTACTGGTGAAAGCAGCAGTCCAGGTTTCCTAATGGCGAAACACGTCTTTTTATTGCTGAAATATATATTTTTTAATTTGAGTATATATTCCCTTTTTTGGCCATTACATGGACTGTATTCTATATTGCATATTTCACTACATGTTATACAAATTTTTTTGTGTACTTATGTATGCTCAATCTGCTGTTTATGCTTATGTTGTTTACTACAAAACAACAGGGTGAAAGCCATGAACAAACCTGAGGACGGAAAAACAAACAGTAGGTTCTTGGCTACAGGGCACAAGGCCGCCTGCTGCATTTTTTATTTTCAGCACCGGCCCTGTGTTGTGCTGGAAAGCAGCCGCAACCACAGTCCACTCACGGTGACAACCAACGCACACACACACACACACACTGCTACATCACTTCACCCCCAATCCCATCAGCCCGAGACCCACTGCTGCCTCCAACGTCTAAAATCTCCAGCACAAGACCCCCAGCGCCATTCATATGCAGCCACCATCCACGTCTGCAGTACTTTGACACTGTGGAAGGAAGGTGCCATCCTTCTCCCATCTTTCCTCTTCCTCTTCCCCTCCTCTGCTCCTCTGATCACTTTTTTCCATGGTCTTTTTCTCCATTTTGCCCTGTGTCTCTCCAGTCCTTCCTATTCTATTTCTCCATTTCTTTCTCCACAGTCTCTCCACCTTCTTCTCTCCCACTCTATTTCTCTGCTTTCCCCGAGCCCACCACTTCCCATATGCTCCTTTTTAATATTTAATCAGCTCCACCTTGTCTGCAGTGTTGCTGACTGCATAGGATAAATAATGCCCGCCCGCGTCTCCTCTCCTCCGTCCCGGCCCTGTGCATCTGCGCTGCATAATTACACTGGCAATTAATGAGAAGCGCCGGCTTTGTTTATTTGCAAACTGCTCCTGGTAATTGATGCTGGTATGTGGAGCAACGCTCTCACACATCCGTGCCCACGCTGTCCACGCTTTTCTCACTCCTGGGGGGTTCTTTTTGTGTGGATCACCGGGAGGGTGATCGTCTCGTGTTAGAAGGTGCTGGGGGGGTGTGGTGGTGTTTGCAGTGGGGAACGCCCTTCTAGGTGGCTTTAGGGTCTCTGGTCTCTTTCAGCCTATTTCAGAGTGCAAGACCATAAAATATTTCATTCTGAAGTGAAAGTGAAAGTGACGTGATTGTCATATGTGATACACAGCAGCACAGCACACGGTGCACACAGTGAACGTTGTCCTGTGCATTAAACCCATCACCCTGAGTGAGCAGTGGGCAGCCATGACAGGCACCTGGGGAGCAGTGTGTGGGGACTGTAATGTAAATGTAAATGTAAATGTAAATGGGACGGTGCTTTGCTCATGGGGACGGTGCTTTTCTGGAGAGCAGACTGGCTAAATATCCAAAAGTACCTAAAAACACACACATACACACACACACACACACACACACACTGTGCTAGCAAAGAAACATGGTGGAATTTGCATTAAATACACATTGATGTAAAAACGTGGTCGAGTCGATTCCTTACCAACTTTATGCTGTTAATTGAAATGTTCATGTTTTATCATCTCTGGCTGTCTTTGGCTGCATGCACTGAATCTTGGGATATGTCTGTGTGTGAAGGATCCAATTGGTGGGAGCATCAGAGGAACTCTGGGCTGAACTGGGAAGGTCCTGTGATGCCTTCCACGTTCATGTTAGCAGCCTTTAGCCCCCATATTGACACTCCCCTGGACCCCTATTGAAAGCCGTTCTGCAATGAGGTGGATTTCCTGATACAATACTACCAACTTGACACCATCATCACACAACCACATGAAAATCATATCTGGTCAGCTGTCACCGATCTACTGTCTACTGTAAATGTGCAGATTTGAAATAGATGTAGCTAAATAATTGGGTTATTTGTGAGAATTTATTTTTGATGTGGCCTAAAATCCTCCTCCATCTGGGTGACTGTTGTCCTTTACACCTTAATAAATCTTTGTATATCTGCCGGATCCGACAGTTCCATGTATCGTTTAAATATGAATTCGGCAGCCAAGGCTGTGATTACGCTGCTTCAGACATCCCGGTCTGGCATTGAAGCTGAAGTGCTGATTTTGCCGCACAGTGAATACCAACTTGGTCTTCAGGCGAGGACGCATGTGACCTTGTTCCATTATCGCTTTCTGCAGATGCTCTGTGAGGGCAACTTTCTCTCCCACGATCAGCCACAGTCACATCACAATCAGCCACTAATTGTATAATAATGGACTGCAGCAGCCTGGCCTCTGGACCCCTTGAGGATGTCAGTGGTAACACACCAGCACAACTCTTACATTCAAATTTTATTCAAATATTAGTTAATGACATACAGAGAGACATGCATGACATTAAAGTTACCTGTGAATATCATGGATCACTTTAGATGAACCCAAAGCTTCTCTAGAATCTAAAAGAATAAATAATAGTTGATCCTTATACCTGATCTGAATACTAATATTGTCTGGTGTGAAGAATTGATGGAATCAGTCAAGCAGGTTATATCAAACGCATGGTAACTGTTAGATGAGATATATTGTTCAGTTCTTCTTGTATATTTTACATAAATTATTATCTCATAGAAGTAGAAGAAAAAGAAGAGGTACTAGAATCGGTCAGAATTATCTGCCAACAAAATTAGAACATTTCATCTGTTCTAAAAATTTGTTCTAAGATTCTTTAACTTACATGGTATTAATATATAGAATGAGTGCCTGGACCCACCAATAAACTATTAAATTGGTAAATTGGTTAATGGAATTTTAATGGAATTGTCATCTTCACGTGTCTTCTTGTGCCTGGTTTTTGTCACACTGCTGCTCTGACAGCAGCCACTAGATGTCATCCAATCTTAAATTTTTTTATTCTGAAGAACAGCGTACTCCTGCTATCTGTGTTCATTGTGCTTTAAGTGTCTTTTCTCCACTGTAGCATTTTTAAAAAGTTTACTGTGATTGAGTGAATCATAATAACATTACATTTCTGTATTGGATTAATTGGGCCAGTGGCGGCCTTGCGGTTAAGGAAGCGGCCCCGTAATCAGGAGCTCGCCATTGAGCACAGCACCGTCCCCACACACTGCTCCCCAGGCGCCTTTCATGGCTGCCCACTGCTCACTAAGGGTGACAGCTAAAAGCAGAATACACATTTTGTTGTGTCACTGTTTGCTGTACTGCAGTGTATGACAATTACTTTCATTATTGGGTTTAGTTAAAAACTCAATCAACATCTCCTGATAAACCCATCAATAAATGTCCAATTATTTCGTTTTCCATGATACTGTTCAGCCAACAAGGTTTCTGGGGCTTTAGGAGCCTCCACCATTTCAGACTGGGTTCTTTTAAATATTTAATTATTTCTCGCTTTTTTTTTTTTTTTTTTTACTCCTATCTGCACAGGGTGTTTATGGCCAAAAAGCTCAACTTTTTGTTAGCCAGCCCATATAATCAAAGGAGCATTTCACAGCCTATGCAAGTATCCTTCAGCAGGACATTCTTTGGCTGGCTGAACCAGCATCAATAGCCAGCTCCAAAATAACACAAAATAACACCAGACATTATGATATACACTTATAATGTGCGTAGATTCTGTCACACCCGTAAATGCGGGAAGTGAGTGCGAGGGTTTCAGGCACAAAAGTCGAAAGGGGAGAGCACATTCATTCATAATATTCTCAATCCAAGCCCATTACATCACAATGAATTTTTCATGGGTTGTGCGAAATTGCAGAAATGAATTACAAACTGAATCTGCACAGTAAAGTTTACATTGCGATGATCCTGGGGTTGGAGGATGGGTGTTGATACTGTGCAAAATTAACACAGATGTGAGATTGACAAGAAAAGGTCAAAGCCATCATATTTGTTTATTTGGTTAAATTCAGTATGGTTTTACAACAGGTTTTACAATAAAATGTTATACAATTAAAATATATCATTCAAAATGTACAATTCTTAATTTGTTTTATGTTTCTGTGTCTGTGTCTGTGTGTGTGTGTGTGTGTGTGTGTGTGTGTGTGTGTGTGTGTGTGTGTGTGTGTGTGTGTACCAACTGTAAAGCACATTTTAAGGGTTTAAGATCACTGTACACCAAACATCCATGACATTATGGCCTGTAGCCTAATATTGAGAAAGGTACTGTTGTTACCCTTAATAAAGCCCTGACCTTTCTAGAAATATTAGAGCTGAGGTGTTGACTTCATTCTGCTGATCTCAATCCAATCAAGCACCTGGGTAAGAACAAGTCTGATCAATGGAGCCACCACCTCACAACTTAAAGCTGACAGCTATGTGCAAGATACCACAGTATACATTCAGATCCATGGCTTGATGGGTCAGGGCTGTATTGGTTGCAAAAAAGAGGAGGTATGAATGTGAGTATGAGGGGAGGTATGAGGTATAAAATAAAATAATACATAAACAATCTTTTAAAAAGTTATATAATTATGTAAAGGGAATGTGTGTGACAGACAAAACGGGCTACATAAAGAGCAAATAAGACACAGGCAGTGCAAGAGTAACATTTAACAAAAACCATGTAGACAACAATAAGAAAGACAGCACTAAACTAGTAAAATTAATAATAAATGTTCTAAGTAGAAATATACTGCTGTTCAAAATGGAACAGTGCAATAATCAATAATATTGCTCAATATAACAGAGATAGTGTGTGTGTGTGTGTGTGTGTGTGTGTGTGTGTGTGTGTGTGTGTGTGTGTGTGTGCATTTGTGTGTCAGTCCTAACGGGAAAGTCCCTGAGTGTTCAGGTGTCTGATGATCTGTGGAAAGAAGCTGTTGCAGAGTCTGGCAGTGAGGGCCCTACATTTTCCAGATGTTTCTTGTTCCAGATGTTTCTTGTTCAGAGTTGCTTTGGTAATGCAACATGTGTGGTAAATGTCCATTATGGAGGGAAGAGAGACCAATATATTTGGTTTTGTGCTCCGATGCAGCACAGTTCCCAAACCAGACAATGATACAGCTGGAATGGTATAGAAAGTGATGAGGCTGGGTGGTGGGAGATGGGCTTTCCCCAGCCTCCGCAGGAAGGAGAGACGCTGCTGGCCACATTCAGAAACAGATTGTTGACACCAGTCCGTCAGTTGTTGCACCTCCTCGCTCCTCCATCGTTCTTGCTGATGAAACTAGTGTTGACTGAGTGAATGCGTGTGGAATCCCATGCCTTTTGGTTCTGTATGCGCATTCTAACACTAGATGGCAACATTGCTCTACAAAAAAAGTCATTTCAAAAATAATTACAATAAAATGAATTTTGCTCGTGTAACAATTCTATTTTGTACCATCTCCTACAAAATGCATGCACGAGCACATATGGTAGCTGTAAATGATGTAGACCTGAATGTCATTAGGGTTGCCACCTCAGTCTTGTGAAATTGCTCGACACCCAGTCCAGGACCAGAGAAATCTCACATAGTGGCACCATTTTAAAAAAAGGATTTATACAATGAACCTGAATTAATATCGTTCATCTTCTTTAACTATGCCACTAATTGATTCCTTTTTTGGCTGGATTTTTATTAGGTGGCCATTAGTGCCAAGATAAAGTCTGGGGAATTTAATAAGTCAAAATGTCTTATTAACTAGCTTAAATTAAATAAATATTTTCCTTATGTTGCTTGGTGCCAAAAATTAATGCTTTTGGAACATACAAATTCTTGGGTTGTTTTAAGTAGAAATTACAGAAGACAAGATATCATGACAGTATGAACTTATGTTTTTTATCTATATCTATATCTACATCTATATGGAGGCCATGCTTGAAGAAGGTTACAAGCTTAGCCAGCATTCTCCTCACTGCTGACCCCTCCAGAGACAGATACTGCGGTCTCAGCCAACAGCCCCCTTCACTGATTCCAATTAGAACCAAAACTCTGTCCCCTTTATGCCATCTGAAAATATATGCAGACTGGATCTTGCAGTGTGTAAACAGGCCTGCAGATCAAGTACCTGTGCTGCCCTAAGCATTTCAAGATGGCCAATATTCATTCTAGTCTTAAAGTCATGTAGAAGAAGTGAAATGGAGACCCGCTCGTCAAGTTCAAACTGAAGTTCAAGGAAGTCTATCTAATAGTTCTTCAGGAAATGTCAGGATCTTTGGTTTATATTGTCAACACATTAGTGTTTAGGTATCAGCATGGGGTTTAATTGTGTGACAATCGAAGCTAGGTACTTTGGAAGGGTGATGAGGCATCTGCAGTCTTTCCAGCAGGTTGCCTGTTCGAATCCTGATTCGCCAAGGTGCCACTGAGGTGCCACTGAGCAAAGCACCGTCCCCACACACTGCTCCCTGGGTGCCTGTCATGGCTGCCCACTGCTCACTCAGGGTGATGGGATAAATGCAGAGGACAAATTTCACTGTGTGCACTGTGTGCTGTACTGCTGTGTATCACATGTGACAATCACTTCACTTTTTTATCTAACTGAAGCATTTATGTAATTTTTTATCTCCATAGCTATCTCCAACCACCTCTTTAGCCCCTTCAGATTCAGAGGCACAGATGTGACCTAGAGGAGTTGATAACCTCCAGCCAGATTAAGGTACTTCAAACGCCAAATCAGATATGAAGATCAGGTGCAGATCAGGTGACCAGCTTTCACAAAATTACTGACTGCTCCTTTAGAACACATCGCGGTACAGATTCCATTTTCATTATAGCAGGTGTGAGTGAACATTTATGCATTATGGTGTGAGGGAAGGAGGGGACGATTAACGTGCATGTTCTCATCAGGAATAGAATCTGGGAAATAGATGTTAGCAAGGAGCTGAGATGCTTTCTGACATTACTCCTCAATGCAAAAAAAACCTCTTTGCCATCCTCTCTGTCAGAATTATTGTTTGTGCTCCAGGGGTATCTTTGAGATTTTCACACTTATGATTTATGAAGAAGACTTTGACTCTAGCACATTTTCCAGGTGTCAGCATGCATTCTGAGTATTGTGGTTTTCAGCATTGTGGTGATTGTTGTTATGGCTAAAATGATCCTAAAAACATATCTTTAAATCCAAAAGGACCACTGATATAGAAATAAAATGTTGTCGGGAACTCACCTAGAGGAGGGTGCCAGCCCACCACAGGGTGCACACACACATGCACACACACAAACACACACACACACACATACACATACACTTCACTCACAGATTGTCACCTGCAGCCAATTTAGAGTCACCACTCTACATAGCGTACAAGCCTTTGGACACGAGGAGAGCATGCAAATTCTGGACACACATTGTCTGAGCTTTGATAGGCCAAGTTGTGATGCTTGCACGATAGGACCTGAGCATCTTCACAATGGCAGAGCATGCATGGTGTTCCGAGAAGTCTGGTCCCATCCAACAGAAGAGCTGCTGTGGCACAAAAAGGTGCCATCACATTTCACAACGGCAGCAGGATTCACTATGAGCATAATGCAGCACAGTGGCTAAAGAACATACATTGCAATGCCTTTTCCAGATCACCATCACCAGGCTACTGAGTCAAGTCACGCCGCCTCGTCATCTGTTTCACCTGACGTGTGATAAAACTACTTCCTGTTTCTCACCTCAATGTCTGGTCTTGACCGCGTTCTGTCTCTGGTTTTGCTAAAGAGCTTAACGGCCGTCCGAGTCTGAGTGTTTCCCTATTCCTAGTCGTGTGTTTCTGTACCAATCTGGTTTTCCGTCCACGCGTGTTTTCATCATTGTTCGGTCAGCTGTATTCGCCTCCATGTTCAGTGTGTGTGTAATCAGTATTCGTTTCCCTGTTTGTTTCCCCGGGTGTCGGCTGCTTGTTCCCTTCTGTCGTCATCATACCTTTTCCTCATTTGTGTCCATCTTTCCCAGTTCCCCTCTCCAAGTTCCCTTCTCCCAAATAACTTCCCCTTACTCAATTCCTTTTGCTTTACTTGCCCCTGGCCCTGGTTCTCTTGTTTGGTTTTGAATTCTTTTGAAAAAAATATTTTGTAGTAGTCTGTGTAGTAACAGGTTGTCAGAATTAGGAATTTTGGGAAGTATTTTTTGATGTTTAGAATAGGTATTGAGGAGCCTGATTTCACACTAAGAAGCTGTGGCAGTGCTGATTTTAAATATGTGTTCAGTTGTAGAATCATAAATCCATATGCTAGAAATTTCAAAAATATATAATTTTTAATTGCTGAATGTAGTGGCACCGTTTCACGTTACTGCTGCTACCTTTTAGTTTATTAAATATTTATGTATTTCATTATGTGCTAAGAGTTTAAAATACTCTCAATAAATCACATCTTTCTGCCACAGACAGGATTCTTTTTTTTCGATCGAAGGAAAGCGCGAGAGAAACGTGGAGTAGGAATTTGGGTTTGTTTCAACAACCACAAAATGAACACAGGAAAGCACAAAAACAATTTTTTTGCATTAAGGCAGTCACCAGGGCCCAGGGCGCGGTTCTGAAGACTGGACGCCGGCTGCTGGAGAGCATGTGTCTTTTAACCGGTCCGTGATTGAGGCGTGCACCGGTGCGCCGTGTTTAGGGGGTGTGGCTAGTGATGTATGCTGAGTCTGTACTCGGGTGAGAGTCCTTGTGTGCGTGCAAGGCTCTTGCAGGGCATCACATAAAGTCCCTTCAAAATATAACAGTCAGTAATTGGAGTAAATTGATTTGTTTATTCAAATAGTCTGTACTTTGTTTAATGGTTTGAAAAGAATATATACTGTAAAAGGTAACACCGAATACATTCCTATTAATAGTGAGAAACTAGATTCTCTTCAAGCTGCCATTCATCAGGTCAAAATCAATAACCTCACATTAGACCGAATGAAGAGGAATCACGATGCTGTTTATGACCGACTCGCCCCCCATTATCTAACTCAGCTGAAAGAGAGTAATGGTTGTACGAGCGCATGGCACATGTCCGCCCCCGTCTTTCCAAATCATTTAAAGTGACTGGACAGCAGAGTCCAAGTGAGAAACCACATGCATGTTCTGCAGCCACGATAGGAACATAGAAATTTTAATACATTAATAATGCATGTGACAATTACAATCAATAAAAAAGTTTATCAGTCCATGTCACAGACCCTCCTGGCAAAAGAGAACTAAATACTGGATGCCAGACTGATCCAAAACAACACAACACAACGTTTCCAGCATTTTTTTTCTGTCCACAATTATTACCCATTTCATATCACATTATAACAAATTTTCAACTCACTCATTATCCATAACCACTTTTTTGTGGCTGCAGCTAAAAGAAGGCTGGGAAATGTATAAAAGTTTGCCATTTGATGAGAGTTCGACAGCTGCATGAGACTGCAAATGTAGAAGGCCACTCTGGTGGCACTGTAATCACCTCCCTAGGGTTATTATATCCCAATATTGATTTGGCATAGCGAATATGTAATGAGCGCAGTGGCTCAGGAGTGCGTCCAGATCCATCTCTCAAAGCACCAACTCAATTAGAATGGCCAGAATTAAGTCTATTATCAGTGGATAGTCATCCTTGACCTATTTAAAGGTGCCATATGAACCTTTATTATTATGTGGTGTACAGTTACAACTGCAGAGTTGGATTATGTCTTTATACATTTTTTATGAAAACATTATATTTTTTCATAAAAAATGTATAAAGACATAATCCTAGAGTGGTCCACAAGCCATTATTGGATTATTTGTTACAAAAAATCCTACCACAGAAAATTCCTTTTTGACATTTAATCAGTGGGATGGAAAGCAACTGATTTGGCTAGGGGCCATCCCAGTGAAGTGGTCACCCTTTGAGGTTTAGAAAGAGGAGGGAGGCCATGGCAGGATGTTTTTTTTTTTTTTATCAAAAACAAGCTCTAAAATAATCAAATGATAGATTATTCTGTGGGAGGCCATAGTGTGACGTTTTGCACTAAAATGCCTCGCTTACAGCTGACCTCCTTTAGCAGCTTGGACGTGTGGACAACAGCGGGTGGGTTCAGGGTCCACTGATGGAATATGCACAAGTGAACTGTTGTCATCAGCCAAGTAGCTTCAGAAAACCAACCAGACTGTGCTTTCAGCATAAACTACGACCAGTACTGCGTGACAGAACTCACTTCTTACTGATGGATAAATCAGTCCTCTGCTCATATTTGATCTACAGATTCCCATTTATTACACTGTCTTGCTTTGGGACTGGGTCTAACCACAGGTGTAGTCTACATCTTGTCCAATCAGGGAAGTCTTCAATTTCCTGGGGAAATTTGGAGTGCTGCTACTCAGGTAGTACTACAGTGAAACGTTTTATTAGAAAACATTGCAGGCTATCCAGTGGGTCTTTGCTATCGAATCTCATAAAACATGCAAACAGATGAGGAACAGCAGAGCTGAGCCGTGAGAATATTGTGTTTCCATTTTGTATGCAGTGTTTTCAATCAATCATAATTCCATTATGTTACATAATTCCCTTATTTCAATATAAAATTAAACACTCACGTCACGTCACTGTGAAAAATAATCAACATCAAGAGAATTTTAATCAAAAGTAACTTTTGATTAAATTAAAAGGGCCTACATCAACCAAATGCCAGTCAGCCCAGTGGTCTGTGATTCTTCAATCACATGACTTCAACTTCCAGTGTTAATGCTGTGAATCATTGGACCTGCATGGTTTCAGATTAAAACGGGACCAGATTGATCTCAATTACATGAGGTCAAGTGACAGCCAGTCCTCCCAGTGGTGGCCTAGTGGGTAAGGAAGCAGACCCATAATCAAAGGGTTGCTGGTTCAAAATCAATGAGGTGCCTCTGAGCAACTGCTCCCTTTCATGGCTGCCCACTGCTCACTAAGGGCGATGGTTAAAAGCAGAGGACACATTTCATTGTGTCAGCGTGTGCTGTGCTGCAGTGTTTCACAATGACAATCACTTCGCTTTCACTTTCAAAAGCTCACCTCAGGACATCTAGTAAATGTGTTCTGTAAATGTGAATAATGTGATTAAATGTGTTCTGTTTAGCTGTCAATATTACCCCAGCACCCGATGGGAGCCAATTAAATCACAGAGACATAAGCATTGGTGAGCAGAATCACAGTGGTGCTATTCAGTCATGTACTACTTAATTCGGCTCTAATCCTCAGTCCATATAGTCGAGGTGTTTTTCTCAATTAGAGCAATTAGCAGAATAATTTAATTGTACCCCCCTCGCACGCCTTCCTTCCTGCTCTGAAGAGTATATGCCATTAATTCTCCTATCTATAACCTCATTTATATTTGCCAACCGCGTCTTCTTCTAAAGCCATGCACCTCAAGACAAAGAAACAAATGACAACAGGAAACATCGAAGAAGATTCACAATCAGTGTTGCATCAGCAGGTGAAAAATTTATCATTGTGGATCCATCGCACTCCTCCTCCTCACTTGATTTCAATGCCCTGGTCCATTCTCTTCAGCTGCCTCACCCTACAGGCAGACGCCAGAAAGGCGATGGCGGCGAAGAACTCGCTGACAAGCGACACACAGGCCAGCGCCAGCGACCAGCCGAAATGGATGTCGATGTCATCCAGGGCTTTCCGCCCTGCTGCCTGCAGAGCTTCCTGGTAGGCAGCTGCCGAGTAGGCCTTATAGATACAGACGCCGGTCAGTGATAAAAGGGCTGAAAAACAAGCGAGGGGTTAGTTTTTAACCCACTGATTCTAATGCAGACACAGAGAAGATGCCTTTGGTTTCATAATCCGTTTCCCCCAATGTTGCCAAAAAACTCTCAACCGTGGGTTTGTTTTATTATTCATTGGCTTCATATCTTTGTACCTCTAGGACAAGGCAAAACAGAAGGACTGACGTATAAGAAATTCATCATTGCAGCTCTTGCAAGCAGATATTGAATCTCTTTCTGCAATACCAGCCGTTCACTGCAATACGCCTTCTCTCGACTCCTCAGACGGAATTTAAGACACGTGGGGATGGTGTGTGAGGATGTGTATCATTATATTTTAGACCTGTTATTCATTTATTGTGCAGTGCTTTTGTGATCTTTGTGTACGAGAGGTGCTGTTAAATAATTGTTAACTCCTGTACAATCAATTAAAACAGCATGTTTAGTAACTGCTATCTGGGATCACATCTAGACAATAAACTGGACTGGTCTGCTAATACTGATGCACCTTACACACTCGTCCATGAACCGGAAGACCACAGAGTCAAACCCTACTTACTACCGTTGTGTCCCTTAACCCTGAGTGTCTCCAGGGGGACTGTTCCTGTAAATGCTGTAAATGTAAATAGGAGGACCTTGAACAGCCTGCTCTCTATAATGGACAATGGCGCCACCCTCTACACACCCTGGACTGGACTAACTGGCACTAATTTGACTCTTTACTGGCTTGTATGGACGATACATCACACTGTGTGTATGGACAGTTTTTAACTTGCCACATATTGGATACCTTCCTTTGTATTTTTGTAGTGTGTATTTGTGTGGATGCATATGTATGTGTGCTTAAGTGTATGTATTTTGCCTATATAGCTACTAGTCACCTACATTTCCTTCGGTTAAATAAAGACTATCTATCTGACTGTCTGTCTGCCTGTGTATCTACCTATCTACCTATCTGTCTGTATATCTACCTATCTGTCTATCTGTCTGTCTGTTTATCTACCTATCTACCTATCTGTCTGTCTGTATATCTACCTATCTGTCTATCTGTCTGTCTGTGTATCTACCTACCTATCAGTCCAGTATCTACCTCCCTGTGTAAATGAGGTAACAGTTTTCTTAATTCTTGCTATAAAGCATGTGCAGTACTTCACTGTAAATTGCATTATAACATCACATTACGACCACATAGAGGGAGTTAAAGATTTTTCTTCTTTTTCTAATTTCAGATTTAGTGTTCACTGTAATAACCCCTTTTTTCAAAGAACGCCTCCAAGGTTTCCAAATGTCATCACTTCTCATGAGGGACGACCCAGAAGGTTAGCAGCTTACCTCCAAAAAGCAGGAGACATCCAGTCACCATCAGCAGAAGATAGGCGCGGGCCAGCACGCTAACAATGCCCAGCATCCCCCCGACCACCATCACGATCACGCTGAACGGCAGCAGGACCACGAAGGCGCCGTGCATGTCTGTAGCGAGAGGGAGGGGAGGGAGGCCGGCACTTTCAGCCTGTCACTGCTTTAATTACCCAAGCTTAGCATGTGCTAATGACATGTACATTTAAACAGCTTCAACTGAGCTCTGCATGAAAAAAACTGCACGCAGCAATGAATGAAGACTGATGAAACCGACTCACTGGTGAAAGCATCTGCATTGTTCCACAAGAGAAGATCCCCTTTGGGGTTTGACACTGTTGAAAAACGTGTGTGTGTCTCTCAGATGATGTTAACGTAAAATGACTTCACTCTCTCTCATCAAATGCTCGTTCCTTCACATCTCTGGTGGAAGTCAACTTGGTGTTTGCATGAGGGGCGAGTGTCCTGTTGCAGTGCATTCTTCTAGAGAACAAAATTAAAAGGGAAGGTAAAAGGACGGCGAATTACAGTCTGCTTCCCTGGCTGTGGCAGTGCAGGCTTTCATCATAGAATAGTTTCACCAGGTTTTTTCTTTTTGATGCAGATGGTAAAGTGTCTCTGCAAATCGCTGTTTTCTGGTGCATAATGATGCACATGATCAGAACGTAATCATAAAAAAACATAATAAATAACAGTTGCAGAAAGCAGCATTTTTTTTGGTTTTTCCCCTAAGCTCGATTCAACACGTCAGATTCAAGTATCAGATTCAACACGTCTCCTTTCATCATGCAATCTGTCACTTCAGTTTAACTCATCTGAATGCCAATCATCTCACTGACTGAAATTGTATGTATTTTCTAAGCTTTACCAGGACAGAACTGTGAAAAGGTAATAAGGGTGTAGCACCACATAAAGGGAAATATATCCTTCTTTCCAGGACCTCCCTGAGAAGACGTCATTCAGGTTGTAGTGTTTTCACATGGACCTCAGACCAGGGCACTTATGGCTGGTTGTCATGTTAAAAAAAAAATTATGCTGCTGAGGGCATGTGCCGTTTTATTGCTTTCCATGGCTGTTGCCGTTTGCAGCTGACATTAAATGGGTAAATGTGCTCCTTTTACTGTGGCTGTCATGCATGTAAGTGGATTTCTGTTCATTAGGCTTACAGAGCTGGAGCAGTGTTCAGTTTTTTTGGTGTGTGTTTTTAATTACGTCAAGCCATTAGGGAACAGTTATTGAATAATCTTATCAAAGAATTGTTTTGATAGTCAATCAAACAGTGACAGAAAAATCCAGTTAATTAGTTGTCAATTTCTGATGCCTTGTGATCTAGGATTTCTGAGCTTTGCTCAGCACCTGAAAACCTCTAATGTCACGTTGTCTAACATCTAATTCCCTGTTATAGTATGTCACAAGATTCCTTTATCCAGTGTTATTTAAGTATATTTCATACATAAAACTATGAGGAATTGGCTCGGTTAAACCTAGTTATAGGCTGTTTATATAACTTATATATTTCATAGTTGAGTACACACTACATTCATAATCATTTCTGAAGACTGTGGGGAAAGTCCTAGAAGATGGTGAGATGATTCACCCCTCCCCCTCTACTAACAGTAAACCAACAAGGTTTTTTCTTGTGTCAATCTCTTAAACAAATCTGCATACTATAAATATCAGACTGATTAACATTTAATGGACAATAAGTGACTGATTTGTAACCTTCTGAATTCTGTGGATTACATCCATGTTCAGAACATCAGTTTAGTATAATAAACTAATCATCTCTCTTGCAGTATTGGCTTAATTTGCATACCACCAATCAGAGTCAGGGAGTCAGGGGTCCCTCTAATAAAACTGGCTTGTTGCTATGAGAAAGAATAAAGCTGTCATTCTAATGTTACTGTTCGTCTTTCTTAGATTTGATCAGGTGGGATTTACACTAGCGCACATTCAAGTTTATTCACTCATAAGCGAAACAGGCCTGTCACCTCACCTGTCACCGTGGACTTCCTGCTTTGGGGGTGGGCTCAGTAAAATAACTGAGGCAGTGTGGTGAATGGGGTCCTGTCTCCTTCTTCTTTTGTTTGTTTGGTTTGTTAAAATATTCTTGTCTTATACATGTCTCTTCTGCTATAAATTGCACATTTTTACACTATATTTGTAAATGTGTACAGGTGTGTACAGTGCTTCACACTGTATCGATGGAGGAGGAACAGTAAACGCTCACCGAATGTCATAGATCTTTGGTTATGAAAGCTTTTGCCTTTAAAAGGGTCTTTTTGCCTTTGAGGGTCATGTTCTGTCTTGGCAACCCACAAATTTTGTCAGCAGACCATAATATTAGAAGGAAAAAGTCTACTCCGTGGCACTGAGGTTTATAAAATGCAGGTGCAGTTTACCTAAAAGGTGTTGATGTCTGCCAGAAGCAGACATTAAATTTGAGTCTTAGATGAGCAGCAGATTAAAGCAATTAATACTCAGGCTTTTGGTTGAAATGAACAAAAAAAAATGCTCATGCACAGGGGTGCTAAAAATACCAGTTTTAAATTACAGAGGTTTGCTAAAAACATGCTTTCTCTCTGTCAGATCCTGCTGTGATGGCCTTTCCCACTGACAGTCGAGATGATTATTGTCTGCCTGGCAGTTATCTCAAATGCATGGAGTTTACATATTCTCAGTCAATGCAGCTGCGAGTGGTTCGAATGAGAAAATTAAAATATAATTTACTGATATCTCTCTCTCCCCAGGGTGCTAGAACAGTGTGCTTGTTCACATTGACCCGGCGTGTGACATTCATGCTTCATCGCTGATTACGGGTAAATGAAATGTCACCTGATGCGCCACCTCAAACAGACAGAGGACCCTACTTAACACGAACGCAGGAACACAAATTTCCTTTCCACATTCTCAATATCGACATTCTCGATAATGAATCCGAGATCTACGTTATTATCTGCCTATGTAAATCTCCCGTAATCCCTAATCCGGAGTTCAGAGCTGTCTGAGATATTCTTTTGTTTTATTTTGGCCACCATGCCAGTTTTCATTTCTTTTTTGTATTCAGTTCCTAGATAAATCTGACTATTGTGTGCATTTGTTCCTCTTTTCCTTACTCAAGCCAACAGAAACCAAAAGCGCTATCAAACTGCAAGGAAATATTTAAAAAGCAGCTCATTCAGATGCCAGTCCACTCATTAGTAGACAGATAACTGTCATAATACAGGACTGCACACGTGGTAGAAACAGAAGAGAAGCAGTGGGTCAAGGGAGATGGATCAATATTAAGAGCACAACTACAGTCTAGGAGAAGAAGAAAATTAACAGCCAACATCAACATCAGAGGCCACAAAGACATTAATTATCCTGAGAAGCGCTGACTCTGTATAATGAGATTAGTTGAAGAATGTTCTAGGTGTTTTGAATGCATAAAAGACTAGAAACCAATACCCAATGGAGGCCTAGGAAGTAGTGTGCTTGAGAAACCATGTTAACCATGGCCAAAGAGTGCCATTGATATTACACTAGTGAACAAGCCCCACAAAGCACTACGCTTTGTGCCTGTTTAGTGATATTACTAAATATAAACCCTTTCACCTATTACAGTTTCAGAAGAGCAGAAAAGGTGTCTACACCAAACATGCTGGCCCTACTTTCCAGCTGGGAACCATATTTTTTCTCATTAGGAATTCTGACAACTTGTGCTTCATCTTGATTGCACTGGTTCTTCACATTTACATTTACATTTATCAGACGCCCTTATCCAGAGCGACTTACAATCAGAAGTTACAGGGACAGTCCCCCTGGAGTTACAGGGACAGTCCCCCTGGAGCAACTTAGGGTTAAGTGTCTTGCTCAGGGACACAATGGTAGTAAGCGGGACTTGAACCTGGGTCTTCTGGTTCATAGGCGAGTGTTTTACCCACTAGGCTACTCCCACCCCACACCACAGAACTGGTGGTAATGTTGCCATGTTCAGTAGATTGCACCAAGGCTCAAAGAGTGTTGGCAGGAACTTGTTCAAGAACCTGCTCCCCCTGTGGAAAGGGGCTTGTTAGTCACCTGATTATCTCTCTTTAGAAGGGAATTGTATCTTTATCTCTGCACACTTCATACGGAACCACTCCATCTCTTCTCACTGGTGGATTTCTTTTCTTTTTTTTTTCAACATTATTTTGTATCTTCAACACAACCGAAAATCATTTCACACTGAGCAGAACTCAGTGACTGAAAATTGAGAAGTGTGTTGAAACATCCCCAAAGCACAAATCTTTCAGCAGTACAAAAAAAAAAAAAAAAAAAACGATTGCAGATATCAAAATGAGTATTCACACCGTCTGCAGTTGTTTATGCCCAAGTGTGTTGCAGGCCTTTGCACCGGCAAGAGTAGCGTATTAACAGAAGACATCTGATTATTCCAGCACTGTTCCATGGCTTTAATGGGATTCACTGGGCTGTAGAAGGAATTTTTTTGTAAACATGAATAAAAGATACAAAGCACTGTTTGGTATCAGTATTTAGCCTCAAGTGTAATCTGACACTTACACGTTTAATAATTCTGTATTTATAGATGTAATTGTATGTGTTTAATGGAGTTAACACAAACTCTAACCAAAGGAACCCTGCTGATGTGGCACAGTGACAGTACAGTGACAGTGTTGGTAGAGAAAATGACCTATGATGAAGGGGGTGTGGGATGCAGACGATGCGTGGCAAGCGTGGCCTTTCACTATTTGCCCTACTAAATGCTTTTAGAAGCCTCTGTAAGGCTAGTTGTTACTACTGTGTGACTGAGGGAACAGCAATTTGCTGCGTGTGTGCAGCACGGTGTGAAACCATTAGATTTGCCATCTTGCAAATTACACTCTGTTTGAGCGCACGGGCGGGTTTAGCGGGTCCGCACGTCGAAGGGGATCGATACTTTCGGACGACATCGAATGGCTCTGCAAAAAGTGACATTTAGTGCAATTACCTTCGTAGATCATTTACACGGGAACAGGTGCTTTAAATATTTGAGTTTGGAGAGGAGAAGAACGGTGACTGAGTGAGGGTCAGTTACAGTGTCAGTACACATATCAATAAATGTGTGTGTGGCTGGGTGGTGTTAAAACGTGCCCATATGGATGGAAATAGTTAACATCTTCTTTCCAGAAATCTCACATTAAGATGCTTTCCTACTCAAAAGTCTGTGTTACATGACACAGGTTTCTTGTATGGATTATTATGGTTTAAAAAAAGGTTTAAATTAGATCTGCTAGAATTTTCATTGTTAGAAGCAGTACCGTTATTTGGGTGAAAAGTCCATGATGCTTAAAATGAAGCGCCTGATAGGTGCCTTTCACCCTCGTTTGGATCAGTACATGTGAAGCGAGCGCTAATATAAAGTACAATGAAATCGGTTGTTTCAAATTTCTGTATTTTTCAGCATGTAAAAATATCAAGAACGGCTTCTAAATCAAATGCACAAATAGATTTCATAAATGTGCAAGTAAGAGAAGGTTCTTACTTAATATTTGCCTTTCTGAATATGTGAAGTTCCCATTTCCAAAGGGATTTATCAGCGAGGAACACTTGTTCTGAACTGCAAATGCAAAGAAAAAAAGGTGTAAATAGCACTCTGACATTTGAAAGAAAAGAAAAGCATCAGGACTCACAGTTGCACGTCCTCCACAGTCCGGTGTGCGAGCTCAAAGACACCGAAGAGTTGTGCTTCCTCTCAGAAACATGGATGATGTACCAAAAATCCGTTCCAATGGCCACAATCAGGCACACAAAGCTGAAGACCCCGACAGCAGCCGAGAAAATGCTCAGCGCTTTCAGCGACATTCTCAGTCCTCCCAACGCACATGCCCACCAGAGCGACAAAGAGCAGAGAGTGCCGGGTTGGTGTGGAGCATCAGTTGGCTCCTCCTCAGCCCAAACCCCTCTGGCTTTCCCCCTCACGGAACAAGAGCGTGGCTGTCGATCACAAGGTGGCAGCATGGTCCACGGCTAGAGAGACGCACACCTCCCTCTCGCATGCAGTGTCGCTGTCACTGCCGTTCACACATACGATCTACATCTAAACCTGATTATGGCCGCCGAATATGAGTTTCTGCTACAGATTTGATTGCACTGATTCATTATGTTACTGTTCGGAATGTGTCCTGAATCAATGACAAAATCGGTGTTACATGACACAGGTTTCAAAAGATTTCAATTAGAAAAGTCCTGCTATGTTGCTATAATTATCATTGTTAGAAGCAGGAGGGTGGTTAGTAGCCTAGTGGGTAACACACTCGTCTATGAACCAGAAGACCCAGGTTCAAATCCCACTTACTACCATTGTGTCCCTGAGCAAGACACTTAACCCTAAGTTGCTCCAGGGGGGGACTGTCCCTTTAACTACTGATTGTAAGTCGCTCTGGATAAGGGGGTCTGATAAATGCTGTAAATGTAAATGTACTTATTCAGTACTGTTATTTGGGTGGAAAGTCCATGATGCTGCAGCAAAATAGGCTGTTCTAGTGAGGAGGTGGTGTGGAAGCATCACCTAGTGTCGCTGTCACTGCCGTACACACATACAATCTACATCTAAAACAGATTATGGCCAGCGAATATGAGTTTGTGCTACAGATTTGAATGCACTGATACGTTATCCATGACTGTTAGGAATGTGTCCTAAATCAATAACAGATCTGCATAAATGCATGTGCATCCCATCCAGGGGCGATACATGCCTGGTGTCAGTTTATTGTTTCAGGGTGAGGGAGAGTAAATGCACAAAGTCACACTCCGACCTGCAAAAACGTATAAAATATCACACCATCTTAAAGGTTCATTCATATTGACCTACACAATGTACTCTCTGGACATTTTGCTGACTTCAGGGGCGAAATAACGTTCCAAACTGCCCGTTGCCGGGAGTCACACCTAAACCGTAACATCTTCCCCAAAGTGGGGACACACGGCTCGAGGAGATGGATCTGGTACTGCAGATGACCTGCCTCATTGTCTTGTGGTAGAGGCTAATCAAATTTTTCAGAAAATGTTTCAGCATCTAATGAAAAGTTTCCTGGAATAGTAGATGGCATGGTTGCGGTAAAACAATATAACTCAGTTATTTAAAAAGTTTTGCAGAAACCTAGAATTTTTTTTTCAGAGTACCCGTGTAGTCAAATTCATACAGATTTCTGAATACAGAAAGGGAAATCTGTGGAGAAAGAAAATTATAACACTTTAGAAAGATGATCTTGGACTGTGCTTTACCCTACAACCCCAGGGAAAGTGTAATGGTAAAAGGTTTAAAACATTAATATCTATTAATATTTAATCTATTACTATATAGATTTTTGACTTTGAAATTTCATTCAGTGCAGCAATTTTATGGAAACTATGGAAGCATCTTCATGCTTTCTATGTAGCTATATTTTAATAACAGAGAGCAAATATCTCTACTGGATAGTTGGGGGGATGTAATTAATTATTAAGCAGAGGTTGCATGAGATGACATATTGCACTTATATAAAGTTACACTTTAAATTAATTGTTCTTACAAGAACAACATTTGTACCTCATTTTTACTTAAATAAAGTGCGTTGTACCTTTTTAAAATTAGATTTCACTGAGTGACAGAGAGAGAGAGAGAGAGAGAGAGAGAGAGCGAGAGACAGAGAGGAGGGGGGCGGAACTGTGTTGAGAACAACGTGTTCCGCACGGTCGATATTAATGTAACGCACAGACATAAGAAGTGGACTGTATCCTACTTTGCTGCCTGGGAATTCACACTTAACGTATGAATATCTATTCGTTTTTCGTATACCGATACGCTGGACGTACGGCCAGTGTACATCTACGCCTGTTTAGGTTGTGAAGGTGTATTCATTTAGTGCCTAGGCTAGGCTAGGCTAAGGTAAATGTGACACACGCCCCCCAGGTCGACCCCTGAATGACCCTTCAATTATAACCACCAAATCAACAACAACAACCTTTTAGCTTTGTTCACACTGTAGTGTGGTTAAACCGTAGAGTCACTGTTTGCGCGGCATCGCTTTTTTGGTGCGCTTAAGAATCCCGTGTCTGTACAAATTAAACAGCACATGTGTGTTTTAGTGTTTATTCCCCCCTCTGCATGTTAGAGAACCCTGCAGATCAGCTGTGGACCTCGTGTCATGGAAGAAGACGGACTATAAACAGCGCCATCACTGCCAAAAATCACTCGCAATCACGTTGGGCTTTGACCTTTAAGTTTACAGGAACCATCAGAGTGACGTTCCAGTGACATCATCTTCTTTTCTAAATCCAATTTTCTGTCTTTATGGGAAAAGCGCTATGCTTTTTAAACTTAGGGACGGTGTTGTCTGCTTAATATGTTACCATAGTCTTGTGGTCAGACTTGCTGGGTATTTCCTCCCAGGTTCCCTGTGTCCTGTGGGAAAGGGACATGCTGACCCAGATCACATGGATCGGGTCTCATTCCGGAGTGACACGGTCCTGTCAGATGTGCACTTGTTGCTGCCCAACACGTGCCACTTGATGTCATGTCTGAATGGGGTTGGTCAGCCAGGTAAGAGACATTTATTCAAAATATGTAATATTTACCCCTTAGTTAGAGCAATTCGATCTGGGCATCGATCTTGTCCAATATATTTGAAATATACTCTTAGCTTTGTTCAAGTTTCAATAATATCCATATATCATCATGCAAAATGAGGGAATATTGTCCTTCACCCAGTGTATTATAATGAAATGATGGAACAGTACTAATCTGCATACATTGCTACTTTTTTCATGTGTGTGTATGTATATAGTTGTCTGTGAAGATTCTCAGTCATCCAGGTGAATTTGCCTGAAAGTTGAGTCATGGCAACTGGACTATCTTTCTTTAAGGTAGAGACGTTTCATTCTGCATCCACAGAACTTTGTCAATCTGAGGGAAGTTGACTTGTGCCCACAAATATATCTCCAGGTTGGTTTCACCTCAATCCCGCCTTGAATAGGATCGTTATGTGGAACAAAGGCAGGTGGAGGCCTCAGACACAACCTATCTCCAACCTATTTTGCTGACCTTTCTTCCATCCCTGGAAAAATCAGGTCCAATTCACACGTTCACCAGGTTTGCCACATTTAACGACCCGCTTAATGGGGGTAGGAGGAGCTGCCAGGGAGCTGCCATCTCATCTCAGAACCTAATGGCAGTCAGGCTACCTCTGGCAAGCACATGGAGGGCTGTCTGGCCCCACAAAGAAATGCCTCCACATACCATTACTGACCCACTGCCAAACTGGTCATGCTGGAGGATGTTGCAGGCAGCAGAACATTCTCCACAGCGTCTCCAGACTCGGTCACGTCTGTCATGTGTGCTCAGTGTGAACCTGCTTTCATCTGTGAAGAGCCCAGCGTGCCAGTGGTGAATTTGCCAGTCCTGCTGTAAGCACAAGCCCCACCTTTTGACGTCAGGCCCTCATACCACCCTCATGGAGTCTGTTTCTGATCGTTTGAGCAGACACATGCACATTTGTGGCCTGCTGGAGATCATTTTGTGGGGCTGTGGCAGTGCTCCTCCTGTTCCTCCTTGCACAAAGGCAGAGGTAGCGGTGGATCCTGCTGCTTGGTTGTTGCCCTCCTACAGCCTCCTCCACATCCCCTGATGTACTGGCCTGGTAGCTCCTCCATGCTCTGGACACTATGCTGGCAGACACAGCAAACGTTCTTGCCACAGCTTGCATTGATGTGCCATCCTGGAGGAGCTGCCCTACCTGAGCCACTTGTGTGGGGTGTAGATTCCATCTCGTGCTACTACTAGAGAGAAAGCGCCGCCGGCATTCAAAAGTGACCAAAACACCAGCCAGAAAGCTGAAGGCTGCAGTGCTTCTTCAGCTGATTGATCCATGACTCCACATGTGGCGCTCTCCACATGTGCCATTACCAAAGCACATCATCTAAATTAGCCTCTTGGAAATAGAGGGATGTTGTCACCGCTGCTCTTTGATGGTGATGTTATTCATTAGGCTCTGGATATTTCTATTGTAAGTTGAGCTACAGGCTGTTTCCTGCATTGTATGATAGACCACTCAAGGTTTCAATGATATCATTAGATTTATTATTTTTTTTGCTGGTCCATGTGTACAGATCAAACCATTGGGGAGTCTTTGAATGTCCATATTAACTGTAAAATACCACTCACACACATAGACAAAACATGCATAGAAAAAAAAGTACGACTAATTTTACCACCAACATAAGGAGTAAAAACAACATTGGGGCAGTGGTGGCCTAGGAGGTAAGGATGCAGTTTCAAATCCCAAACTGAGGTGCCACTAAGCAAGGTGTCGTCCCCACACACTGCTTCCCGGGTGCCTGTCATGGCTGCCCACTGCTCACGAAGGGTGATTGATTAAATGCAGAGGACACATTTGTGTATGCGCTGCAGTGTTTCACAATGAAAGTCACTTCACTTTCTTTTTTATCTCTTCTGCTGAATATAGTCTGGTCTTAAGTTCTACTGAGTTTACCGCATTTCTGCCGTTGATTTAGCAGTTATTGAATGCTTTTGATCCAATTATTGGAACATTTGTTTGTGACTTCTGTAGTATTACCACGCACACGATAATGCCCTTATGAATATTTTAAGCAGTGCGATTAATCTGGAAAAATCTATCTTAACTGAAAAGTATACATAGTAAAAGGTTTTGAGGATGCTGATAATAAGGTTATGACATGCCTGTTTTTTTTTTTGTTTTTTTTTTCTCAGTGTTTGTCTCCAAGTTTAGGATTCTGAGGGGTGGTAATGGTGGCGACTGTGCAGCTGATCTTGGAAGTCTGGGGGAGGAGGGTGAGAATGGTGATACAGCCATTAATCCCCAGACACCTTTGGATGAAGACGGGGATCTGGATGTGGTGAGGAGGCCCAGAGACCCAATTAAAGACAGGGTCGGGGTGTACCCTGTTATTCTCAGCCAGGCTGAGGTCGCTTCTGACCAGGATGAGGAGGACGAGGAGAAGCAACAAGAAGTCATCAGGATTGGTGAGCATTTGTCATTTATTGTTTTACTTTTATAACCAGTTTCACTATCGTTTAATGTTTTCAAGATGTTATGTAAAGATGTATGAAACATGTTCAGAGAAGGATAGCTGGTCACTTCTCATGGCACTACTCGTCTGGCAGAAAGGACGTAGAAGTAGAACCCAGGGAGAGTGTGTGTACTGCAGTGAGCTTGGGTCCGTTGGTAATGAAAGTACTAGTGGGCAATTTGTCCAAAGTCAAGATCCTTGAATTTTCTCTCCTCATTTTTACAATGTAGGGTAGTTACTTCCACACAAACACTCGCAGGTCAAAGTAGACCTGCAGAATAATTCAACCTCGCTTTTTTTGAAAATCTGTGTGTAGAGAATTATGCATGCCTTAAGTTTCCAATAAAACAAGGAAACAGGCTGTTTACATTGTGCAAAGTTTTTGGTTTTATGTGTGAAAGAAAAATCTCAATATGCTGTAATATTTGACTAAAAATATTTTATTACTTTAATCCATTTAATGAAGTTGTTCATGTCTGAAACAGAGCATACGATGGCCACGCCCCTGGAAGACGTTGGTAAACAGGTATGTGAGTGTGCACATTCATAGAAATATTTAAACATGTCTGGTGTGTGTTGTAATCACCAGTGGGCTTGCCACCTTATTTTTAAGTGGCTGAAGTTTTATATTATGGGTAAGGCAGGTAATGTTAAGTTGAAAATAGAATTGTTTACTGTTGATCAGGAATTCACCAATATCACTAATAT
Source organism: Denticeps clupeoides (assembly GCF_900700375.1). NCBI lineage: Eukaryota > Metazoa > Chordata > Actinopteri > Clupeiformes > Denticipitidae > Denticeps > Denticeps clupeoides. The sequence continues at coordinate 13,215,231 of NC_041713.1, forward strand.
CACTGTAGAATAATGAATACCTGTTTTTAATACAGCGTTTTACAATGGTTTAACATGGTTATAGGTAGAGTTAAGTATCACTGATGAGAAGTCATCCATTTAATATGCACCAGCAATAAGGTGGAGAGGGAGAGACTGACTCAGCTGTCGTGCTCCTAATGAGAATCCCATTAAAATAATTGCTGATTATTTCAAGTCAGACATGCTGTAGCAGATTTCTTTCAGTGAGTGTTTGTGAACGCCTGTTCTGTTTCGTTTTTCTTTCACCTCCCAGGTCTGGCGTGGAGCATTTTTGCTGGCCGATTTCATCCTCTCTCAGCCAACCATGTTCAAAGGAGCAACTGTTCTTGAGCTCGGAGCGGGAACTGGGCTGACCAGCATTGTCATGGCAACAGTGGCCAAAATGGTGTATTGTACAGGTATTAATGACACCAAATTGCTGCCCAGAACAAAACGCTGATTTCCATAAAAATATTCATATTCATGTGTGCTGCTCTCAACAGCATATGATGCCCTTTGTGGGCTAATAAATAATTTATTCAGCTTGTTACAAAATGCATCCCCTTCCTAATACGTACTGTTTTCTACCGTGTTAAAAATCCTGTATAGTAGGTCTTAACCAAGGTCTTATAAAAAAATCTGTAAACTATGCAGACTGCTCAGTATCAGGCAATTTGATTGGTTGTTCAGACTCTGGAGTGGGGTCTTTTTCTTCATTACATTTACAGCATTTATCAGACGCCCTTATCCAGAGTGACTTACAATCAGTAGTTACAGGGACAGTTCCCCCCTGGAGGGGAAGTGTCTTGCTCAGGGACACAATGGTAGTAAGTGGGATTTGAACCTGGGTCTTCTGGTTCATATGCGAGTGTCTAACCCACTAGGCCGCTACCATCCTCTTCATTAGACCGATTAGACGTTGAGTGGCTGTAAATGTAGTCCTGCCACAATTGCAGCTTGTACTTCTTTCCCTAATAGAGTATGACCAGTGACACAGAATTAATAATCATAAACCCTATGCGATAGGAAATCCCCCAAAATGTGTTACGTCCCCGGTCTAGGGTCAGGGACATAACAAATGGGACATAGGAGAAAAAACTCCAAAACGACATGACAACACTTAAGGCTAATTGTTTATTACAACCAAGGACATTGAAACAAAAAAACACACACAAAACAGGTCTGGGCAGCCTAAGTTATTCTTGTCTTCTGGTCACAATCCTTCACTTCATAGCACTTCCTTCTTGCTTCACACCAACATTTTTCACTTCACCAACAACACCCTCTCCTCACACCACATCCTCCTCTTGTCCCAAAGCAGCCGCCATTTTGAGTCCTCTTCCCTATTACAGCCCACCAATCATGGCAGGAAGTGGGAGGAGTCCAATCATGGGCTGATGAGGAGCCACCCTGCAACATTACAGAGAGAGAGAGACACACACAAACAGAACACACCCATACAACTACCAAAGCTCATCAGCAACACAAATAACAAATTTATATATATACATCCTTACACCTGGTTTGATACAAAGATTGAGATATTACTGTTGGCTTATTAATGCAATTAGGCTGTGTACAGTTGTACAGGAAAACATTCTTTCTTGCATTTGTTTAGTTATGCCAAAAAGTAAAGAACACGTATATGCCTCTACACTGCAATGAAATTAATTTAGGTAGAGATTAAATGCATCCAGTGCTGTTGTTTCTATAGTGCCTTGTCTTAAACTGCTGTCTGTAGCATCTGCCAGCTTTTCTACCTGTGCTCTCATGCCGAGATTCAAACAGTAGTTCTAATCAAAAGCTGAGCTGATATCGGCACTGAATGCAAGCAAGATCTGAGCATCATGGTGCAGCAGCAGCAGCTTATCTCAGACCTAATTTCTTCACAGGGCCAGTGTTACCTATTTGATGTAACTACCTATTTGATGTGTTATCAAAGATATAATGTGTTATTCTGTCTTAAAAATTGCGGTCCTGTCTTGCACACGCCACCTTTAATGGTTGACACCATTGGTCTTATGTTTCAGATATTGGTGAAGACCTTCTGAATATGTGTCAGAGGAATGTTGCATTAAACAAACATCTAACTGAACCCACAGGTATGTGTGCTGCTGTTTTGTGGATTGTGGTCAGTGAAGGTTTATTATTTTGGAATTTACTTATGTGAACGTAAGGCTAGCTTATCTTTTTGCCCACAGGGGGTGACATTAAAGTTCGCCAGCTTGACTGGATGGCCGATGATCTTTGCACAGGTACGCCACTATGCTCAATACTGCTAAATGTGAACAGAGGCCAGTGGTAACATCACAGCCGAGGAGCACTACTGAGCACTCCCCAAACCGACATTATCTATGTAACAGTCAGAAGAACATCAAGGAAAAGTCATTTGGCAGGCTGTGGTTGAAAATAATGTTTACTAGAGTTTCGTGGTTGATATTGACTTTGTCAATTTGTTCTGCACAGATTCTGAATCAGACTTTTCCTGGACAGAGGAAGACGTGGCTGAACTGCATGACAAGACATCATTTCTGTTGGCTGCTGATGGTGCGTTTTCATAACCTATAACACAAAGCAAACTCATAATTCAGCTTGGGTAATTTTTGTCCATTGGAGTTTAAAATTGTGTATTATACTGTCTTATTCATAGGTTATAGCACTGTAATAAGGTGCCAGACACATGAAAAAGACTGACTCTCGTCTTCTGTCCTATGTTCATTTAGTGTGTTACGATGATGACCTCACCGACGCGTTTTTCAGGACAGTGTACAGGATAACCAGCCATCTCTGCAAACCCAGCACAGTTTACCTCTCCATAGAGAAAAGGTACATTCTGCTGCATGTGGACTCACATCCTCCCTGTATTCTTCCACTTTTCAGTCGCTCAGCTGACAGTGGCTCTTAGTAAATGGAAAATAAATTGATTTTTTGGCATGATTTTACATGTTCATGCACTAAAGGGAATGACTTGAGGAATACTCTTGATCTTTTTGTAAATTGCTTACATCATAGCAGCTTGTCAGCTTCTTGTCAATAAAGCAGCTTTGGGCTAAAACACAGTGGGGTTCCTGATTATGTTCTTTTTGATGTTAAGACTTAAATTGACTCCCTGTATCACTGGATGTGTTATGACTATTATTATTATTAAATGTAAAATTATCTTAAAGTCTATATTGCCTTTATTTAAATATCTAAATGTCTGTGGATTTCTGTATTTTGAATCATGGATGTAGCCTGAGTTTCGTTTTTTCATTTGGGGTGAAAATATACACCCTGAAGACTCGGTTCTGTGGTGTTTCAATGAACTCCCCTAAAAATAGACTCTTCTTTGTAGACTATTTGAAATTCTAATTGTTACAGAATTCCTCCCAATTATAACTGAACAATGGTTATGGAGATTATTAAAGAGAAGAGGTACAGTGGAGAGAAAATTGGCTTGAAGAAGAAAGAAAACTGCAAACAAGACACGGAGCACAAAAGGACATTACATCAGTTTTTTTGTTCATGAAGTGTAATAATTGACATGGTTAAACTTGTATGTTATTCTTAGGTGTTATAAATATGATCTATTACGTCTATTATTGCCCTTTAATGCAATTTTATATTGCAAGGCTAAATAAAGAGTTTTACAGACTTTATCGATCTCCTTGACTCTAGGCTGAACTTCACACTGAGACACATGGACGTGTCCTGCGAGGCTTATGATCACTTTCGCCACTGCCTGGCCGAGCTGCAGGGTATGGCGGATGGGAAGATGAAGTACACTATAAAACAGTTGGAAAACTTTTTCCCACAGTTCCTCCAGTATGAGCGAGTGGACCAGCTGGTGAGTGGGAATAGATTCACATTAGATGCAGTTTGAATGCAAATGACTGCAAAGTTTTACTACTGGAACAAAAGGTAGTGCAGTAGTATTGGGGAAACTCAACCTGAAGGCGTGATTTGAATTGGGCTTCAGCGAATAGCCATGCAAGCGGCGTGTCCCATAGTGAGATGTCGAGCAAGTCGACCGAAAGATTTGTATGGAATATGGTGCAATGGATGGTAGAGATATTAAAAAAAAAAAAAAAAAACTCCCTTTTAACTAGAATTGTTTAGGCAAGGAGAACTCCGTAGATAATGAAACGCATGGACACCATGTTCCAGGGTAATGTGGTTGCAGGCGAATGAGCTGATGCCAGTTTGACAGGGGCTATTAAGTGCCTCTTGTCAGCTTGTTTTTCTTTCGTGCCATTTTGTGGTTAAGGGTTGTTTTCTTCTTTTTGCCTCAAAGGCTACATTAACACACTGGTAACAGTGCTTTTTTCCCAAGTCAAAAGCAGCATGAAAGCCTAAAATTGTTGGGCTAAGCAGCACTCCAGGTTTGATGCCTGATCCACCCCTGAGAAATATGGAGATATTAGAGGGCTTGATCTTTTGAACATTGTAGATGTCTAATATTTTTTTCAATCTGTAATTACTGTAGTTATTATATAGTTTGTAATTTATTATAACTATATAAATAAATACTATAAATAAACACTTAGTACTGCTTTTGTAATATTTTATCATTAACATATTTAATCAATGAAGTTGTTCTTTTTTTTTTTTTAGGAGCTTTGGAAAATTACCTCTTCCCCTTTACAAACATCAGCTGAAGAGGTCTGATCATACAGATTTGATCATCACTCTGTCTCCAGGAGGGCATCATTTTATTTCAAAGGACACTTTATTATTACTATTATTATTTTTTCTGGTTGCAGACAGAAACAGTAGGTCTGGAACATCAAAGCTTATCTGCACCTGTGGGGATTTCAGGTTGTATACCATTTAATTAAAAAAATATATATTTTAAAAGCAGTTGTACTTTTATTTTTAAAAGGGTATACATTTAACAATAAATATGAGTTTAGTCTGACTAATATTTTTTGTGTTTCTCAGAGTTAACTCTAGAGGGAGTAATATGATTAAGTATGCTGGACAACCATTTATGTAATTTAATCTCGGCTTCAGACCTAACAGTTTTCATTGCTATGTATGGTTCTGTGAATTGGAACAGGGAAAGGCAGCCTGTGTTGCATTGATTTGTGTTAGCATTGATTTAAGGGGTCATTTACCCAGAGTTTAGATATTAAACCAACACAGTCTTTATAGATGGAACAGAGTAAACAGAGACACAGCTACAGCCGGAAGCAGCTTGGTCACTTGATGCTTGGTGCAGTCATCATAGTTTCATTTATAGGATGTCAGATGCAGAAACAGGTTTTACTGAAGTCTTCCTTTTTAAAAGAATCTAATTTTTAAAAATGGCACCCTGTCCTGCAGCCACTAGCAAATGCATGAGAATGAGGAGAATGAAAAATGTCCACAAGAAATTTGCTCACAAAGTTAAGCCAATTGTGTTGTTTAGAAATAACTTTATATTGTACAAATGAGGCAAATGCTAAGGGTGCCATCCTTATGAGGGAAGAAAAAAAACTAGTTGGTATTAATGTGACTTAATATGAAAAGAACAAACAAATTTCATAGTTTTATTCAGTGCTCGCAGGCCGCCGGCACTTGGGTAAGCGCCTGCTTAGCGTGTGCATATCCGAGACCGATGGGGCACACAGGATGGGTATCCCTCATGGTGATGGTGAAGCCGCAGCCGCTGGGGCAGGTACGCGACGGGTCGATGACCTTCTTATTAAAGGCCTTCCGTCAAAGTATTGCTGGTGAGTGTGGCTCGACGAAGGTCAAAATGGCTGATCAGCCTTAATATGTAAATTAAAAATCAGTATAAACACCGAGCACAAGAAAGGGAGCGGTTCCCCATGATTAGGGAACAATCAAGGCCGACCCATGGCATAGGCAGCATTAAAAAAAAATCAACTTTTTTTTAACAGCATTAAAAAAAAATCAATCTTTAAACTAGTTGGTTTTAATATGACTTAAAAAAAGAACAAGCCACCGTGGCACAAACACTCCCTAAACAACAGCCAGAAAATAACAGTATTGTATCTGGGTAAAAAACAAAAAAAACAAAGGGGCACTTAAACAATGGAACACCAAGTCAATCTCACTTCTGTAAAATCAAACTGTCCACTTAGGAAACAACGCTGATTGACAATCAATTTCACATGCTGTGGTGCAAATGGAATAGACAACAGGAGGAAATTATAGGCAATTAGCAAGACGTCCCCAATAAAGTTGTGGTTCTGCGGGTGGTGACCACAGACCACTTCTCAGTTCCTGTACGTTCTGGCTGATGTTTAGGTCACTTTTGAATGCTGACGTTGCTTTCACTCTAGTGGTAGCATGAGACTGAGTCTACAACCCACACAAGTGGCTCAGGTAGTGCAGCTCATCCAGGATGCTGTGTCTGTCAGCATTGTGTCCAGAGCATGGAGGCGCTACCAGGCCAATATACATTAGGAGAAGGCTGTAGGAGGGCAACAACCAAGCAGCAGGGCAACTACCTCCACTTTGACATAGTATGGAGATGCTGTGGAGAACGTTCTGCTGCCTGCAACATCCTCCAGGATGCTCCAGCATCAAATCTATGAATGAACTATAACTCTATGTGGAGTTATGTACTTAACAAAAAAAGGTGAAATAACTGAAAACGTGTTTTTATATTCTAGTTTCTTCAAAATATTCACCCTTTGCTCTGGTTACTGCTTTGCACACTCTTGCCATTCTCTCGATGAGCTTCAAGAGGTCGTCACCTGAAATGTTTTCCAACAGTCTTGAAGGAGTTCCCAGAGGTGTTTAGCACTTGTTGGTCCCTTTGCCTTCACTCTGCGGTCCAGCTCACCCCAAACCATCTCGACTGGGTTCAGGTCCGGTGACTGTGGAGTCCAGGTCTCCACTTTTTGTTAAGTACATAACTCCACATGTGTTCATTCATAGTTTTGATGTCTTCATTTAGAATCTACCAATGTAAATAGTCATGAAAATAGAGAAAACACATTGAATGAGCAGGTGTGTCCAAACTTTTGGTCTGTACTAAATGTGATAGAGTTCACTTGATTTTGACTAACTTAGTGCTTAGAAGTCTCTGATAATAAGTTTGTAAGTGTTTTGTGGTACGCCTGATGTGGGTGGTAGTAGCCTAGTGGGTAACACACTCGCCTATGAACCAGAAGACCCAGGTTCAAACTGGGTCTTACTACCATTGTATCCCTGGGCAAGACACTTAACCCTAAGTTGCTCCAGGGAGACTGACCCTGTAACTACTGATTGTAAGTCGCTCTGGATAAGGGCGTGTGATAAATGCTGTAAATGTAATGTAAATGATGTGCGGAACAACTGCAGACAACAGGGGGCAGTGTGGGTGCTGGCGTGAACTTCCCTCTCCTAAAAAAAAAAACCTGTATTGATGGGTGTGTAAAAAATGTGACAGTTGACAGAGAGAAAGTGCTGGCTTGGATACTGGAGGAGGAAAGATCAAGAGAGGGACCGTAAAGAGCAATGCCCGAAAGGTTTTTACACGGGTGACAGTCCTGCCCATTTCCAGATTTTGAAGTGACCATAGTGCTTGGAGAACTTTGGTTTCTTGTTTGGACTGTTAGCACTGGTGTCAATTATACTGAACAAGTATACACATACAAAAATATATCCATATTTTAAGTTAAATAGTGCATAGAATAAACAGTTGAGCATGTTTAAAGTTCAGGCCTAGTCAGTCAACTATGAAAAAAATGATTTAATCATTAAATATTCTCTTCAATTGTAATATTGATTTAAGGGAATATCACCCAGCCTGAGATTACATCAAGATGAAACATTTAACAAATGTTTGTCCCATTAATATTAATTAAAAACTGATAATAAACTAAACTGTTGTGACTTGGGTACATTTAATATGTTAAAAATTATGAAACACGAAACTCAAAGTGTGGGACTTGAGACTTGTCTGACTTTACTTGGGATTCGAGACTTGAGTTGCCAATTCCTGGTTTCTGTTAACACAATCATCATCATCAACAAGTGTAAAATGTAACGATGGGTAACAAGTACGTTAGCAATGTCGCCATCTCATCACACAAGGTCTGGTCTTTAATGTGTAACCACACACACTCAGAAACAGCACCGTCTCTTTCAAAGTCCACAAGCTCCAGTCATGTTAACCTTCATTCCTGAACAAAGAACAATAATGAAAATCAAGTAAGGAACGATTTATTGAGTGTAGAAATGCATGCAAACACAAGTCAAAGCAACGCAAATGTGGACAATGTGCTCCAAATAAGAAATAGAGAGCAACTGGACTTGTCTGTGCAAAGAGTTGTTAAATAAATGTGTGTGTCTATATATAACATTATTATCAATAAGAAACTCAAGACCAAATTGCTGCAGGCGAAGTTCCTCTCTACACGTATGCAGATATATATATATATATATTTGAAACTATTCCACCTACCATTTACGACATAGTTTGGACAGGATTTTGATCCATTTTATTAGTTTTAATGAATTTGATGTTGTTTTATATCTAAATGATCTTAATCATATCATCAAACCAGGCCTGGCTGTGACAGTGCCTGTCGCAGCTTGCATTTATGCTTGTTATATGAGTTATGAGATTAAATGACGAAAGATGGTGTTCAATTGTGTTTCTGCAGTGTAAATCTCTGATGTGAGCATTTAGTTACAAATCAGTATGATATTTAAAATGATTGTCACTCGACCAATCGAAATGCAAGCTAACCGCGGTATAATTACCAGTGTTTAGCGCAACCACAACGGACTTGTGCCCATATTCAGTCTCGAGTGCTGCTGAGGGAGGGACAGCACATGTTCCTAATGCTCACATGCACCATAGACTGCAAAAATTGCTGCTGTGAACGGGTCAATGGTGGATGAGGCAGAAATGGCTGGGATTCAAACATCTGTTGCAAGTCTGTGCCACTACACAGCAAACCGCACACAAGCCATGTGTCCTTGATGACCCTGTATAGCGGATCTTATTTTTCTTGAGCCCCCCCCCCCCCAAATCATTAATCTTCTCTAAAATGTGTGCATTTAACATAGTGAAATTTGCAATACAGCACGGGCCCCCCTTCGACCGTACCACGAGGAGCGCTCCCATCATGCTGTTATGAAGCAGCATTTCACTGCCTAAGGCACACAAAAGAAGCCTAAGCATGTCTGATGGTGCAGATAAATCCAAAAATGTACTGGTGGTGTCAGGGCCCGATTGATGTTATTTTAAATGTAAGACTGACAGACAGTATTCCCTCAGGTTACCGGGTCTGCATTAAATCTTGTCATCCAATGTTTGAGATTTCTTGTATTTTCTGCCAACTTTTCACACATTTTATCCTTTCACACATTATAGCCTTTTCTATTCCTTGACATTTGAGTTAATACGACCGGCCTTGTTTATAATTAGGCTGCATTCTGTCTATTTCACGCCATTGTGCAATATCCAGAGATCAAAACAAGAGTTAAAAACAGGCAACTGTGTCACCGTATATAACAGAGCCAATGGTAAGTAGAGATTGTAACAGATACTAAAGTTTCTGTTCCTTTACATTTGTGTTGATACGGTCTCGTTGGTTTTTTACTTTTTACTTCTTGTTTTTATGGCTGTTGCAGACCTCATGCATTAACTTGAAGATTTTGTCAATAATTACTGTCCATAACTGCCAAATCCTAAGCAGGGGACACAGTGCCAGAGCTCAACCTAAGGTGGCACACTGCGTTCACCTCACACACACACACCTTATTTTCATTTTCAAAATGAGAAGATCATGCAAACTCCACACACACACACACACACACACACACAGTGTCAGGTCCAGATTCCAACTCACAGACTTTGAGGTATGATTATCCAGAAGGACTTACATTCAGTAGCTACAAGGACAGTCCCCTTGGAGACAAGTTAAGTGTCTTGCTCAAGGATACGATGGTAGTAAGTGGGACTTGAACCTGGGTCTTCTGGTTCATAGGCCAGCGGTGGTACCTTCTACTTGAGAGACGAATGTGTGTGTTATGCACCACTGTACACCCAATAACTCAGAAGACACTTCAAAAGACAAATTTCACCAGATACTTATCTCGATTCAAATACACAGTTCGAGAAAACATGCTTAATTGTGGCTCTGCGATGCTGGTCATGCTTGCGGCGAAACGCTAGCTGTGGAGAACATATCAAAAATCTGAACATCTTGCACAAGAACTGCTGACACGCAGCAGCGCGCGGCGGGGGCGGGGTTTCAGTGCGCCGCGCTCCCATTGGCTGAGGGCGGATCGGCGCCGACTGGAACCCTCCTTTCGGGAGAAGGGCCAGACTCCCGATTCCCAGGGATGTTTTAGGCGCCCGCATCCCAGCGCAGCCCGGGCAGCGTCCCTCCTCACTCTCGGCGGCTTCTTCGCGCCCCGGCTGGGTGAGTGTCGCCGTCCGGCCGGAATTCCGCGTCCGCGCCGGTCCTCCACGCCGTACCCGCGCTCCCTCGCCGGCCCGATCCAGTCGGAGCCGGTTGGGAATCCGGGTTCGTGCGTTTCTGGGGGTCCACTCTTCATTTCGCGAAGAGTTCGCGTTCCCGCTCCTGCACCGTCGAACGCAGACCGAGTTCGGGGGGGGAGGTGTCGGGTGTTAAGTGGCAGCACTTCAGCCCGGGAACTTTTTCTTTTCCCTTCAGTTTATTTTTTTTACTGCGCCGTGCAGGGAGAGGGAGGTTCTGGTGTGAAAATCCTCGTTTCTACCCAAACAAACGGGGTCTGGGGTTCTAATCGTTGCCTGAAATCATCGCTTCGGTCGGGGAGGGTGACGTTGGGTTATTCCTGGCCACGTGACTGTCTTCATACTTCATACCTCTGTGTGTGTGTGTGTGTGTGTGTGTGTGTGTGTGTGTGTGTGTGTGTGTGTGTTTTTACAGCTTGCTGCAGTTTCCTGTGATGCGGTGTGTCCTCTGCCTGTCGCGCATCAGTATCAAGCACGCAGGTCGCAATGCGAACGTAAAAACGTAACAGTGAATATGCACCCATGATGTCATCTGTTTGTTTTGGGTGTTTTTTTTTTTTTTTTTATTTGCACAGAGTGAAAGTCATTTTGATGTTATCGGGGTTCTTTTTATTATCTGTGCACTATTAATTTCAATTTGTCACGCGTGGCTAATTACAAAAATTGCTCCTGGGTTGCTTGTTATTGAAATATCAGGGTTGGCTACGCAAAGTGTGACTTGGGGCTGAATTTTTGCTGGGTGAGTGTAAATAGTGCCTGGCTGCGAAACGACGTCCGGATTCTCCGATCGTTCGGGGGGGTTCAGTGAATCGTTATGCAGAAGCTGACCCTGCATCCGAGAAGCTCTCGTGCCGAGGAGAGCAGTGTCGCTCGCCTCCTCCTCCACTTTACATGCGTCTGTCAGAGCGTCAGAGCTGACATTAGAGGTCAGGCGTGTGTCTAACCGTGTCTAACATCAAATAACCGTTAACACCGGCCTGGGATACTGATGCCTCAGTTTGGCCATCAAAGTTAAGTGGACTTCTTATTAAATTCCTGTTGGATGAAACATGCATTTCAGAAGCCGGAGGACGAAACCAGGTGACCTGTCGACTGCCGCCTGCCCCTTCCGAGTCATTTCAGAAAGAAGACAAGATCAAGGCGCAGATCTGCAGTGGCACTAATCAGTCACCTCGAGCTAAAGTCTGTCATTTCGAATTCACCAATTCCTGACGGACAGTGAGATGGACTCCGCTCACATCCGCCCTCGACGTACAAGGCAGAGTAGAGTAGTCCACATTTTGGATTAGTGCACATCCTGTTTTGGATTTGCAAGATCATTGGAAGATTTTTGCAATATTTTGAATATTTGCCATGCTTTGTGCTTTTTGAACTGATTGTCACAAACAAAAATCTGATTGTCAAAATGTAGTGGCCTAATAGAAATCTCACTCCCCAAAAAAAAGAACCTTACACAGATAAACATGTCAAATTTGTAAAATTGATTACGTGGGCAGGGAGTGCGGCTGATTTCTGGGAATCAGTTGCCAGTTTGGGGTTAGTTACTTAAACATGACACATCATGTATTGTACCTAATGGCAGAGAGCAGAGTGTGTGTGTTTTCTTATTTCAGTTCCCCAGTTCCAGTCGGCAGAACGTCTCTGCCGGCCTCCTGTACCTTACCGCTTGCTCCATCAGAACCTTTAGAACGCGGAAGTTCACCGCCTCACCCCCTGGTAACCCTGGCAACTGTAGGCCAATATTTCTTGATTCAGGTGGCTTTATCTCCCGTCAACCACTTCAGTGGACTCAGAATTTGCACTGTTGCCACGGCGACAGATTAGACCAGTCAGGCTAACCCTGTGCGAGGTGGAGGCCGAGCTGCACGAACGCCGAAAAGGACTGTGAACGGTAAAGTGCGAGGCACTCTGACTTCAGCGGGGTAAACGTGTCCGGAGGGGTTGTAAGCGGCCTGTGCAGGTTCTCACACTAAAATGGGGGATATCAGTCCGACCTCATCAGACGTGCCTCCATGAATCATCCACCACACAGGCTGGGACTTCTTCGAGCTGAAGCGCCCTCTCGCCGGTGGCCAGTGGCATATTAATTCCCATGGAATGATTAGAAATGGCTCCGCTGGGTGGAAGCTCTTTCTGAGCGAGTCCAGTTGATTAAAATTAATAAAGCCGCCTGTCGTTGGCTGCACGTTGAAATTGGATTTGTGGGTTCCAGACGAGGTCGTGTCGTTTCGAAGCCTCTTCCTATCCGACTGTAGCAGTGTATGGGGTTATATTCTGGAACTGGGCATTTTTTATAAAATCAGAAGGGGGCGGGGGGGGTCTTGTCTGGTTTACTCCGCTGATGGGTGGCTGAGAGGGGTTTCTGGCGGTGCGGCGGTGACGTTGTGTAACAGCGGATCATTGTTGCCTGTGAAATGCTCCGCCGCCGAAGTGGGGACCCCAGATGAATAGTGATTGGTTGAGCTGGGGCTTTTTGGTGGAAGAGGCATTCACCGGGTTGCAGAAAAGAGAGCAAGTTTGGAGAATAGATGCGGAATATTCTCATGTATCTCTCGGTGATTCCGGCTCAAACGAGCGCGTGCTGTAAAGAATCCCCATTGGAACGCCATTGCAAATAGGCGTCACTGTATACTGCTTTTGTTGTCAAGAAAAAGCGAAGTTGAAGCGGGGTGAATGCCCCCCCCACCCGCGGGGCCAGCCGACCAGTTTAACCCACTTCTGCTGCAGCATCCTCGCCGCCGAGGGATGCAGGCTTGTGTAACGTCTCCCTCGGCGATCCAGTTCCAGCCAGTCAAGGTGTTTGTATGGAACTGGGTGGGGCGGGGGGGTTGATGCAGCCTCCTCGGAAACCCTGTATCGTCTGGAATATTCCTGTCTGACCGTTACGTAACAGAGCCTCGGATCCGGAGCAAGGAGGGGGGAGTCGGCCGGCTGATTCCAGCTCCTGAGAAATAAGGGAGGGATGGGGGTGGGGCGGTGTGTTCTGCTTGCAAGAGGTCTCCACGGCGACGACGCAATGCCCCGAGATGGCTGGATCTCACTTGCATCCAAACAAGCGAAGCCCCCGCAGGCAGGAAAGTGCGACGTATATGGGTCCATTATAATGCCAGTGGACTAACCAGACGTAAGACCAGACGCAGGTGTGGGAACTCCCCGGTGGGCGGGTTTTTATTTCAATTAATCCGGTGTGTGAACGCCGAGGATTTAGCAACCGCCCAGAGGGATGAGAAATCTGTACCACACCATCGCTTACATTAATAAAATAAAATCAAATAAATGAAGCCGGTCCAAGGCATCTGTTTTGCAAAAAGCTGGACCCTCACCTCCCGTTAGGTCTACCTGAGGAATCAGGAACGATGCTGTAATAAATCTCAGCACACGATGGAATTATTACTCGGTTGCAAGTCCCAGCAGGAATAGGTAAATCTCTAAATCTAACGCTAACAATGGCGCTGCAGTTGCTGATCGTTAAAATGGCAGCGTGGTGCAGTGCACTCGATCCTGCTTTTTCAGTTCATAGCCTGGCCTGAGGACTCCAACTGTAGCTCTGTTGCTCGAAGCCTTTTCTTTCCACAGCTCAACACGCTGCAATTGCAAAGTTTAGTCGGTTGTTTCAAACTGTGACATTTTAATTAGCGAACTTCCTGTTGAAAGGGCTGAGAGAAACCTATTTATAATAATCACAGAACGTACCAAAAAAACCAGGAGACACAGTTGTGTGGCTCTTCATCACTGAACATGGGCTTCTCTTGTCAGTATATGAGACCAAATTCTAGTTTTTAAATAACGAAGCATCATAGAACGAGGAAGATTTGATCTTTTTTCCATTTCCAGTTGCACGCTTGATTGAGAAATATGGGGATTGTGTAAGTGGGGTTATGTAACCCGTCTGCACATGAAGGGTCTACATACAAATAAAAAAAAAAAAAGGACTAATATATAATGTCAGCCTGTCACTATTAACAGGTCAGACACTCGCCTATGAACCAGAATACCATGAAGTCACAGGTTCAAGCCCCACTTACTACCACACTGTCCCTGAGCAAGACACTTAACCCTGAGTGTCTCCAGGGGGACTGTCCCTGTCACTACTGGTTGTAAGTCGCTCTGGATAAGGGCTTTGGCTAAATGTTGTAAATGTATGACTATCATGGACTTGCGTCTCATGGTGAATTTTTTTCTTCTTCTTCTTCTTCTTCTTCTCTCTCGCTCGTCCCCTCAGGTGTAGTGAAGATCGGCGCAGTGGTGTGGCCAGTCTCGCTGCTTCGGTCCCGCCCGTCCCTCTGACCCTGACCGATGGCCTCGTCTCTGCTGAGCCGCCAGCTGGCTGTGTGCCTGCAGCACAACCTGCGTATGGGTGCGCCTGCAGGTCCGCCTCCGTGGACCACATTACTCAGAAATCGAAACGTTTCTGTGGAAGACTCGCATGCTTTTTAATATGTGTGCCAGTTAGCTTTGCATAATTCTGTATCATACTCGTGACTATGCTCTATGCTGAAAAGAAAGCGCATGATCAGCTTTAAGATGTTATAACTGGAGGTCTGACTAGTTTGAACAGTTTACGGTATGTTTATACACTGCATTTTTCCAAAAACACGTTAAATTAGCTTAAACCAGCTTAAACCATCTACAGTTTGTTAACATTGGCTCACATGGCTCATCGTGTGATGTGCTCTCTGGTGGAACGCTGTAAAATTTGGTGTATATGGCATTTCATCTCCAGACCTGTTGAACACATTTGTGTCTTTTGCTTGATCGCCTGTCTGAATAAATGCACAGTCGAGCGCAGAGAAATGTGGGGTGTAGCACCCTGCCATATTTTTGTGTTTTCAAATGAACAAAGGGTCTATTGCTTGTTGCATTTGTTCCTTCATACTGCATTGCAAAATCTAATATAGAATCACTCATGGAAGAAACAACCACAACCAATGTGTGCTGTTATTATTATTAATATTATTGTTATTAATAATAATAATGATAATATCAATATTTTATTATTTTATGATTATTTTTTTCAACTCTTGGGTGTTGTCTGGGCTACAATGTTGTATTGCCCCAACTCCTCTTGATTGACTGGGCTTTTTATTGCTGGGTGTGAAGTGAGATGCCATTTTACAATCTTGCACGCTGTCCTGATTTAGTTGAAACATTATGAATGTAAAAACATTTTATTATATAAAATGATGGCAAACAATTTTTGGAAAACTCAAATCGTCCCCAGTCACATTGTCCTGTTCGTTGTTTGGACTGCACATTTACATGTTTGCCAGGATACAGAGTCCTAAATTTCACAATCCAGTTCTACCCAGTCACATGCACAGTTGGAACAGTGTCAAGTCGTACACATGCGCTGCGTTTGGGTCTCTAATCAAAGTTCTCACCTTTCTATGATTCTCTAATGAAATGCAGCCTTTGAACCCCGGGCATAAATGTTGCGTAATGACGTGTCGCTTCACATGTTGCTCAGCAGGTTGCAGATATGTCAGCAAAACGGCCACAAAGACTATGGTGGAATTTGAATATGATGCCCCTTCAATGAAGACCGAGGTTCCGGGGCCAAGGTCCAAGGTTACCAACCTAACACTTTATACTGGACATTAACGACGAGCTATCTAACATGAATGCTTTTTAGTTATATATTAAATTGGTCTGAGTTTGGAATTGATGTTTATAACACATTTTGGCCATAATCATTTATTCACCAGTTGTTATTTTGCCTTTGACAGGAGCTTGCCAAACAGCTGGGTGAAATTCAGGTGAGTCACAGGTTCTGCTTTTGGGTTTAATTTTTAACTGTTTGGCACGACCGCTTCTGTTTATTAGTTTATTCTCGCATGGTTCGAGTAATAAGACTAGTCCCATATCAAAGTTCCAAAGTTCTCACATCTAGGACTGCTTCATCCATGAACAGGGATAAACCGCATTAGTCTGTTTCCTTTGTTTCCCCAGTGAAGTGTGTATATATAATGTATAAGATCCTGTTTTCTGATGTGTGTAACATGGATTGAATGCTTTCTGGGAATTGAGGCCAAGCAACGTTTACTTCCCACATTTTTTGGCATCGACTGTGGGTCAGACAGAGTTCTCTCCTTGGAGCTTCACTGTAGCTTCAGTGTTTGAGCCATTATTCCTGTTGCTAACAGGAAGTTGCTCAGATCTGAGATCCCTTGATGACCCATCGCTCTGTTGTCATCCGAGCCGCCTTCCTTCTGTTTCTTTACTACAGAAGTTTTCTTCCACTCATGTGAACACTGGTGGACCTTGGAAAAGGTCTGAGCGAGTGTGCAACTGACAGGTCCCCCTCAGCAGCTTCTCTGCTGGCCCCGAAGATCCTGACATGATGTGGCAGTTCTCAATGATCTTCATGCTGCAGATCTGCTCCTCTCTGCTCTTCCCCTCCTGACGCCTGTGTTACATAAGCACCGGTTTCCTCTGTCGAGCGCGGCCGCAGACATGTATAATGCATGAAGCTGCTGATTAGAAGCGCCAGTTTGGTCTAAAAATGGGTACGCTGTTGTGTACCCAAGATGAAAAGGCGAATAATTTTTTTGTAATAATCTCTGAGAGCTGGCAGTGAAATAAGTAGGTGAAGACGTCCTTTTTTGAGAAAAACCTCTGAAACCTCTTTAACCCTGTGTGAACCTTACAGTACAGGATACAGAATCGCTCTCATTCATCCTGATCAAAAAATGCACATTTAATACTCCTGCCAGCCGTGTGATGATTAGCCTGCGCTGCTCCTCGAATAAATCAACCAATGAGAAACCTCAATCTCCTCTGGCTCTGCTTGACTGGCACCACCATCTCTCAAGGTACTAGGAAAGCATTCATCTAGGCTCTTCTCTGTCCTGGCTCGTAGGTGATTGAATAAATAGTAGAAACTAGATGTTCAAACGGCTGAATCCTTTCATTTCTAGGAAATATTTAAACAAAAATATTTAAACTTAAAAGGGGAGTTGAGTTGTTAAGCTGGTTGTATTTACAGGTTGAGTCCTAGTGAACCGAATGAGGGATTTCGGTGATGGATTTTTAAAGCACTTATGTAGGTCGCGTCTGCCAAATGCCATAAATGTAAATGACTTGGTGCTGCTTTACTGACCACAAATCAGAGGGCAGTCTGACCCGCAACATGATCCACACTGTCTGTACTGTGGCGTAAAATTGTTCCGTCTGTTGTTAGCATGTGTTTCCATGGGAAAGTTATGGAAGTTCTTGAAAATGAACAATAACAGAAATTTGTGGAAAATCTAAATATCAGGATCCAGGGAACATTTCAACTTGTGATGTGATTTAGAGTTTCTCACTCAAGGTTGGCAACATAATTTGGAAATATTTTGGTGATGGGGAGAAAAAAAAAAAAAAAGACTGCATCCTTGGA
The DNA here is from genome assembly GCF_900700375.1 of Denticeps clupeoides. NCBI lineage: Eukaryota > Metazoa > Chordata > Actinopteri > Clupeiformes > Denticipitidae > Denticeps > Denticeps clupeoides. The sequence continues at coordinate 13,233,038 of NC_041713.1, forward strand.
CGATCCATTTGCTGTAATTATAAGAGGTACATTTTGAAAAAATGCCAGACCACAAAGTCACAGGTTCAAGCCCCATTTACTACCATTCTGTCCCTGAGCAAGACATTTACTTAACCCTGAGTTTAGTGCCTTAATAAGAGTAGATTCCACCTTTGTAGGGCTACTGGGTAATCATGTTGTTTTAAGTGAAGCGTGAAATGGCTCTTCCAGAAATCTCTATTATTATTATTATTATTATTATTATTATTAAGCAACGCCACCCAGGCTGCTGTTTGTCTCGTGACATTTCATGCCTGTACGACGTAATAAGCCAGGTTTTTTTCGTTTATAGCCATTGTAAACTTTATTACGAGTACTTGTCAGCGGTCAGCACATGATAAATGGTATTAGATATTCTATTTTATATTGCAGCACCCCTAGAACGAACTGCACTCTGTTTCTCTCTTCCTGTAGAATGTGGGTGCCGTGCATTTCTTCTGTAATTACGAGGAAAGCCGTGGCAACTACCTGGTGGATGCTGATGGGAATCGCATGTTGGATCTCTACACCCAGATCTCATCCATCCCTATAGGTGAGTTTACACACACACACACAAACAACTGTTCTTTTGCCAAGAACAAACAGTGTCATCAAGTGCCTGATACTGAACAGCAAAGCGATGTATTTCTCGCCTTATTGTGCACTCACAGCCCATTTGGTGTTAAATGTTAACATTTCTGAATCCAATAACTTCATCAGCCATAAACCAAAACAATTTCATTTGCTGATTCATTTACATGTTTCCTCTGTAGCCCAGGAATAAATGATCAGTTCTTATTTAGCTGTGTTCTTAATGCATAAACCATATGAGCCTTGGCTCAGTTTTCGTCAGAGATGATCTCGTTGGGGTGAAGCTTCAGCGCTAGCAGTTGTTTGGTAGGAGCAGCGCTGCTGTTTTCTGCAGGCATGGCGGGGGGTGGCAGTGACTAACACAGCCTGACAGCTGGGGGCAGCCGCCTCTGCCCCGCCGTGCCTCGCGCCGGAGCGGCAGTTCCCTCTTCCCCGGGCTGGCGGCGGGGTGAACCTTAAATGACTGCATGCGCTGAAATGACCAACCGCTGGCCATGGTGTCTAGATCATTTCTCCACAGTCTGTAGAGTGGATCTTCTTGTGTTGGAGACAGTTTCAGTCACTCGTATCTTCACCATGATGATGGCTATAGAATATTGTGTGTGTGAGAGAGCGAGAGAGAGAGAGAGACTTTTCAACTCCAAATTCCCTAAACCCTTTCATTTGCATCTTTTGTGTTTTTGTTGTTTTTGTGCCTGTCACACGTCATACACAAAACTTGGACCCAGAATAATAAATGTAATGAATAAATGAATAATAAGATTGTTGCCACAACTTTGTAGCAAGAGTTTAATAAGGCTAGATCTTACCTTAACCCTAGCGTTAAACCCTGGCAATGTCAACAAAGGCAAATCCTATGTGTGTGTGTGTGTGTGTGTGTGTGTGTGTGTGTGTGTGTGTGTGTGTGTGTGTGTGCACACACGCTACCAGTCAGATGTTGAGACACACCTACTCTAAGGTGGAGCCATTTTTAAGAATCCAATGTCAGAAACATATTTAGTATTTTTGTAGCAGGAGAAAGTGAAGGACGTTTGATCAATCTGTTTTTTCAGAGTCGCCCCTTCTTATCTTCATGACTACTTTGTTTATTATGGTCGTCATCAAAAGCCATCAGGACTGTTGGAAACCAACACTGTTGTCAAATTTAAGGTGGTGGAGAAAAGCCAAGAGTGAAAAGCTGCCATCACAGCAAATATTCAACTTGTCTGCTACTTTTTAAAAAATGTCCTCACATGTTATTTGTAGTCCTGTGTCTTCAGTTTAGTTCTATCATTTACATTTACATTTATTGCAACTATAAGACCCCATTATCTAGCGCAATCGGTAGTTACAGGGACAGGGACAAACTTTTGACTGTGAGTGTGTGAGTGTTATATAACTTATTTATTTGACAATGTTGTCTGAATAAGCTTGTCACCAGTAAAAGTCGACCCGCATGTTTTTTTTTTTTATTTGTGAGGATACACACACACTTGCAGTGACACTTCAAATCTGCATTGCAAGACTGAGTATTGTCCAAGCCTTGTGGGGATCCTGTGTGTGTGTGTGTGTGTGTGTGTGTGTGTGTGTGGCAACAGTAACAGATCTGATTTCTGGAGCTGAATGAGTCCCAGTTGAGTGGACGGCTGTGTTGCCACGCCAACCTCACCAAGGCAACCTGCAACCAGGACACAAAATGGCGCAGATTATATCTACATCATAGAAATATTCTTACTGTCTGCGCGCTTTGGCATTTCATTCCTCAAGTCTTTTGTGATTCTGGCAGCAGCTGCTTCACTGCCTCTATCAGTCTGCAAGTCACGTTGGATTTGCAGTCTGCGCTTCAGTTTTAAGGAGGACATCGTGTTTTTCTTCCTTCACCAGTGTGTTTGCCTGAGCATCTCTGAGGTTCGCCACCTTAAATAAGTGCAGCAGAGGATAGTTTGCATAAGGCCACATAATATTGGGGTTTGAAATCAATTCCTATTAGTATTCAATTAGTATTTACTCATTTTTGTTGGGGAATAAATTCATTATTTTCAATAGATGTTGTATATAAACATTGTTCATTTTAGTGATTTAATGTCACATTTGCAGTGAAATAATGCGCATGCCATAGCTGATTAAGTCTTTTGTGAATCTGGTGAAACCTGCTGGAAGGCGTGGCTGGGTTTTTGCTCTTTGCCACTGTTGCAACGAACTGCCACCCTCAGACAAAAGCACAGCAGCCTGAATAATAATAAAGGGGATGGGAGCCCAGATGAACACGCAACCGGTTTGTTCACTTCATTTCCATTTGGTGGTTCTGTTACAACCTTCGCTGTCTGTCAGCCTGCCTCTCCACCATGCCCCCTACTGGCGGAGGGCAGTCACTTTCCTGTGTTCCATCACCTGAACGGTTTTCTTTGCGAAGGAGATAAGTCAGACATGCCGGGTGTAGCGGATTTCTCCTGTTGTGATAGGAGTTGATAAGCTGTAACACCGATCCCATCGCCCACAATTGTTGCAATTTCCCTCAGATCTGTTACCCGTGTGTGCAATCAAAGGTGCTCAAACATTAGAAATCATCCTTGTTCTTGATGGAAGCAGAATTGGTGTGTGTGTGTGTTTTTATGATTACGATGCATGCCTCGAAATGACGCCATGCTGATCCCCTGTCTGCTCCCCGGTCTGTACTGCTGGTATAATGAATATGCTAATGTCCCTCCGACTGATAGGGATTTCCATACTCCATACAGTCATTTGTCTTCTTCTCACCTTCCTTTTTCTTTTTCTTTTTTTCAGGTTACAATCATCCTTCCCTCATGAAAGCAATGGCCAACCCCAACAATTTGGTAAGTCATGCGGCACAGCAATCAATGTGCATATTTATAGCGAGCGTGTAATCCAATTCCCTGCGCTCGGCCAGCCAGAGCGGAGGGGTGAGGGGTGGCAGGGTAGAGGTGGGCCGGGGGGGAGGGGAGAGCAGCTAGATTCCCAACTAAAGGCAATTATAAAACAATAATTAATCCACTGACCTGAGAAGTTATCTATGGTCTGAAGTCATTCCCAGTGAACATAGCTGCAGTTTTAAGATAGTTGGTTTAGTTGAAACTGGGCACTCTGTACCAGTAGATACCAGAGTATCTAGAAAGAAATTAGAAAGAAATAAAGTGAGCGCTGCTAATCTAAAATGCTCGCCATTTTGTCCAATTGATAGATTTTTTTATTTGTGTGTGGAATTTAAATTTCATGTTAAAGTCTCTACAACGTTTTATCTTGCTGTTGGGTTTCTCTTGTTTTTCTCTCTCCCAGAGTACATTTGTCAACCGTCCAGCTCTTGGTATTCTGCCACCTGAGAACTTTCCGGACAAGCTGATTGAGTCTCTCCTCTCGGTGAGATGTTTTTCGCCCTTTTTTTGTTGTTGTTTCCAAAAGCCAATGTTAGAAATGTGAAACTGCTCTATTTTCCCAGTGGAATGCTATTTGCAAGAATGCACATTTGTGAGCTTTTGAAGCAGAACTGAAATGTCAGTCAAACATTTTTTTTCCCCCTCTTGAGTTTCGAAAAAAGCATTGAATGGATAAGTGCATGCATTCGCTGTGGGAATCCTACAGATGTTCTGCTTGGACTCCTGTGCGTGAGACAACAACCTTTCCCTCGAAGCCCAGAATGTGTACTTGTGCGCACTCATGTTATAAAACAGCCTGTTTGAGTCACTCTTTATCTCCACAGTCTGTCATCATGTCTGTGTAGTCTGGTGTGTGTGTGTGTGTGTGTGTGTGTGTGTGAGAGATTGTAAACTGTTTTCTCTGCCCTTCCAGGTTGCTCCCACTGGTATGACTCGGGTGCAGACCATGTCATGTGGTTCCTGCTCCAATGAGAACGCGTTCAAGGCCATGTTCATCTGGTACAAAGTGAGTCTCTACTAACCAGCTAGTAACCAAATACAGAAACCACATGAATTGACCTGCCCCATCCATCATAGGCCATTCTGTAGGGATAAAGAAACTAAATGATCAATCTAATATCGATCAGTCACCCCCCCTCCCAAAAAAAATTTTTTTTTTTTCTGCCACATGTAGCTGAAAGAGAGGGGAATGCGCCTTCCATCAGAAGAGGAGTCAACCTCCTGCATGATCAACCAGGTGAGCATGTGAACAGTACATTTACATTCAGATGAATGCAGATGATTCATGCTTCAGGACAAAGGGAGCGATTTAACAGTGTGTTTGTTCATCGTGGTGCTTTTCAAAACTGATCCTCTATCTCGTTCCAGAGCCCTGGCAGCCCCAACTTGAGCATCTTGTCCTTCATGGGAGCTTTCCACGGCAGAACTATGGGTATGGTACGGCATTCCTCCACCCTGGGCTCCATGCACAGAGTTTGTAGGCCAGTGGTTCTCTCAGACGTGTCCAGAGAAATGTGGACAGGGGGTCTGCAGAAAAATATATGTATTTGTCAGATTATTATCTAGTTTTAGTCAGTAATTTCTGTGGCTCGTTGAGGGGGGAACTTTGTCCTAAGTTCCTGTCTGGCCTGATGTTTGGGAACCACTAGTCTAGTCTTTTTCTGACCTGTTATATTTATATATTTTTACTTTTTATCGGCGCTTGCAATTCAGTAAGCTGCGTCTTGGCTTCCGGATTTACGATTATCTGTTATTTGTAGGCTGCCTGGCCACCACACACTCCAAAGTGATTCACAAACTGGACGTGCCCTCCTTCGACTGGCCCGTTGCCCCCTTCCCCCGGCTGCGCTACCCGCTGGAGGAGTTTGCCAGGGAGAACGCACAGGAGGAGGACCGCTGTCTGGAGGAGGTCTGACCTGGCAGCCTCTGTCCCTTAATACGTAGCGGGAACATTAATATCAATATCGATAAATGTAGTAAAGCGCTATTTCAGTAACTGTTACCTTGGTTTGCAGTCAGGCAGCACTGATAGCTTCCAGTTTGCCATATTTATTACCTGCGCCCGGTTATCATAAACCACCACCTGGCATCCCGTCATAAATTCTGCACACATCCTGGCACCGGGTCATAAATCCACCGCTCTCGTGTGATTTGTAGGTGGAGGACCTCATCGTGAAGTGGCGGCAGAAGGGGAAGCCAGTTGCCGGGATTGTAATCGAGCCCATCCAAGCCGAAGGTGGAGACAACCACGCCTCCCCCGACTTCTTCCTGAAGCTGCGGAGCATCGCACGCAAAGTGAGCAACTTTCCTCGCCCCGCAGCCCCGCCCCTCGAAACGAGGACCAGTCTCGTGGTATCGGTTTGTGCACACGTCGGCCGGCAGCCCCTGTCAGATTGGAGATGTGTTTTGACTCGGTTATTCATACTTCCTGCAGCAGCTCTGTCGATCCCATGAGGCTTTTCGTAACTCTGTAGCTTTAGATTTGGGAGAATACATAGACGTGTCTGTCTGTGTGTGTAAGATGTGGAGTTGAGTCCTCATCTTGATTCAGTGCAGGCTGTATGTACTGACATGGTGAGGAAAACAATGAATTATGTCAAACACAATTTTACACACCCATACACGTCTGCGTTTTAAATAAAGGTGCCATATGAGTACAGGTCCGTCGCTGTGCAATTCGTTTTATGCAGTGACTTATGCACGCCTTTTGGGTGTTAGCACAGGTATCAGATGACATAGTAAAGATGCTGATATTTCAGCAGCACAGGGACAGGAGGGCAGACTGTGTGACAGATGTGCGCTGTGTTTGCAGCACGGCTGCGCCTTCCACGTGGATGAAGTGCAGACAGGCTGCGGCACCACCGGCAAGTTCTGGGCTCACGAGCACTGGGGATCAGACGACCCGGCCGACGTGGTCTCCTTCAGCAAGAAGATGCTGACGGGGGGATACTTCTACCGGGACGAGCTGCAGGCCGACAAGGTGGAGCTGTGTGAGAGATAATGTTTCAGAACCTCTCCGTTCACGAGTAAACATGTTCTCAGTTGTTTTAAGTAGAAAATATAAGGGAAATACACACATATATTTACATATATAGATTAACCTTATCACACCTTAGAACCAATTGCAGAGTGGTTGTATCCTAGTGGTTAACACACTCGCCTGTGAACCAGGAGACCCAGGTTCAAATCCCACTTACTATATTGTGCCCCTGAGCAAGACACTTAACCCTAACTTGCTCCAGGGGAGGACTGTCCCTGTAACTACTGATTGTAAGTCGCTCTGGATAAGGGCGTCTGATAAATGCTGTAAATGTAAATTGTATATTTTTTATGGTTTGATATGTTTGTTTGTAATGTACAGTTTTAAGGCATATTTTAGGCACTGTATTTTGTACACAGGAAATGCTGTAGTTAATGTTGCCCCCTGCAGGTAGCTGTCAGTCACTGCGAGGATGTTGTTTATTTTCTGTGTGCAACAGTGAATAGACTCTGATGAGGATGATGTGGTTCGATGCATGATAGTTGTTAAAGGTGTGAGCCTTCCCTGGTATCATTGCCTCGATATCAATGCATCACAATGCATCCCGTAAATGTTCTACATGGTCACGTGATGTTAAGGTCTCGTTTACCTGTGTTCAGTTCGCACTCCTCCGACGCCACAAATGGCAGAAAAAACGGATGGTTCAGACGTTCGTGGCGTCAGGTCAGCGCGGACTGAACACAGACCGTTTTCTCTGCTCATTTAGAAAATGAATGTGGTTTTGTATGGAAAAATGTGTGGTTTTCTAAACTCCCGGTAAGATAATAATGTCGTGTTTTAGATCTCTGGACACTCGGGTATTGTTACGGTCATTGTTTCCCGTGTTTTCCTGTGTTTATAAGGGGCAGAAAGAACCACCGCCCGCTTTGTTTCTATTGGTCGCAGCAGTCAAAGTTCAACAAATATCGACCTTGACTGCGGTGGGAGAAACTCCTACCTGGAGCGGCGCTGTACTCAGATCAGGCAGCCACAGTCACTACCAGCACTACTTTTTAACGCCGCCAGAATATCACCAAGCGACTGCATTACGATGTAATTGGTTATGTTCTGCACTGAATCGATGCAGAATCATCCACGGCTGCATCATGACGCACCGATTATACGATTAATTTCAACACCCCTATTACTCGTCCCAGTTTCTTCATGGTTTTTATGTTTTGTTGTTTGCCTTGTGCTTCTCCTCACAGCCTTATCGCATTTTTAACACGTGGATGGGCGAACCCTCAAAGAACGTGTTCCTCAGCGAGGTGCTGAATGTGATCAGGAGAGAGAAGCTGCTGGAGGAGGTGACCCGCTCTGGCAAGGCGCTGCTGCAGGGCTTGTATGAGTTGCAGGTACGTCTCAACTTCTGTTCTGGGATACGTAGGATTTTAAGGCTTGTCAGCCAAATCAAAGAGACACGGTGTGCTTGAAATTTTGTTGAATCTTTCTGGATGATAATATAACCAGCCTATCACATGCTTTAGAAATGATTAGGCGGAGCTTAACTGTATGTTTTTACTCCCTGCTGGTGAGTGATAAAACACATCCTTCAAATTTTGTAGCCACGTGGGATTTTTATAAATACATTCTGTATTTTTTCCATTTGTAATCTTCAATATGCGTCAATAGAATCAGTGGTGTTTGTATCCCAAAAACTGTGTTAACCAGGTCAGATCATTGTTTCATACCTACGTAATGCACTGGACCAGGGGTGCGGTCCATGAATGGACACAATTTTTAATTCTCCTGGCACCTTGGCAGTTTGGGATATGAACCTACAACCTTTCGATCACGGGTCCGTTTCCTAACACAATACGCCACCACTGCCCCAATGTGTTTGTTTTGATTGTTTGTTGGAGGATATCAAGGATGCAACACCCGGAAATAACCCGCAATCAGAAACCCCCCTGCTGGGTGTGTTTAAGTAGGCTTCTGCTGTATTTGTGCTTCTGTGGATGAGAGCGGTGTGTCCTCTTCTCTGCTCAGTCCCAGCACCCTCACCTTCTGAGCAGAGCCCGTGGCCAGGGCACATTCTGCGCCATCGACCTCCGAGACGAAAACACACGCAATGATGTTATCCAGAGGACCAGAAATAAGGGTGAGCAGCCGTTTTATGCATTTAGCTTGTAGCACCATGCTTCGTGCCAGGTTGAAAATATCGTCCACAGTATAAAACTTTACAGTGGCCATAGTCCCCATCATCTGGCATAGGGACGTCACATGGACTTTCTGGTTCCCACAGGTGTCCTCCTGGGTGGCTGTGGTGACCGGACCATCCGTTTCCGTCCAGCCCTGGTCTTTAAGGAGTACCACGCTCACCAGTTCCTCAACATCTTCAGTGATGTGCTGAGAGATTACAAGTAATTGACATGTCTCTGTGGATCCAGGGAGTCGAAAGGAGAAGCACAAGGGTCCAAGCCCACTGGAGGGAGTTCTCACCAAACTCAGACCACTTTAGTCTACTCACACACACACACACACACTTTTTTTTTTATTATTATTTCTTCTTACTTTCTTTTCTTCTCACTAGGGACTCATGGCATTGGCATTAACTCCCAACTCTCTAATTCACACAGCAGCATAGCTCTGTGGACAAGAATTTTCACCTCTAATAAACCACCCAACCCCTCCGTCCTGTTACCACTTCATTTGACAAGATCATTATAACACAATCACTCCTCTTTTAATTAACCGCCATGTAAAATGACTCGCACGCAGTTGCACAGACATCAATAACGTGTTCACACAGGAAGCCATAATGTCACCTGCTCTGAGGGTGTCATAAGGATCATGTCAAAGGAAGTGAAGACGACAAGCAATTTGTTTATGACTTTCAGCCTAAGCAAACGTCACTGTGGAAGTCTACCGATACCGGAAAAGAGCAAGTGAGAGAACAGAGAAAGGGGACAGAGAAGGGACCAAGTAAGTTTACAGTGACATCACAGTTTAGTTGTGCCAAACCTACTGTGTCTTAAATATTTTTTTCAGCTCAATATCTCATTTATTATCTTTGCGTATTATTAATTAATTACTAAAGATCTTAGCACAAGAAATATGTATTTGATTGTTAATCAGGAACTATAAATGATAGATTAATAGAAAGCAGCTAAAGGCCTTTTCTTCAGCTATAAAAGGCAAGTTGTGGCTTTCAGCCCTGAAAATAGCATTAACAAAAGTCTTGATTTGACTTTTCATTTTAATGTTTACCAGAAGTTCACTAAAGTCTAAGTCTTAGCACAATGCCCAACAGCATGCATGCAGCATTCTCCCTCCTTTCCCTCTTCCCCCGTGTCTGCACGCTCAAGTTGGTGTTTCTCAACTGCAATAATGATGCCAAGTAGCTCTTCAGCGACCGCTGACAGCGGAGCGCGCAGGTGAACATGACCCCCTTAAGGACCAGACAGGCTTGGAAGCAAAGTATCACCAGCTGGGTTTATCGAACACATTCTGACACATGACATTCTTTCCTCCCCCAAGTTAGTCAGGACTGTTCAATGGTAAACAAGGTATGGTGCTTTAGAAACCATGATGGGTGGTATAGACCGTATCAATAATAAGAGCTTAGTTGTTTAGTATAAATAATTTTCTAATGAAAATTATTGGGTGCACAACACTGTACATTTATAAAATGGTTTCTACAAGGTATCATTTAGGTTAGGCCATGATCCAATATCCAGACTGGTGGTGCTAATTGTAAACACTTCGAACTGAGAAAATCTTGCTCTGTGGCAGATATTAGGGGTGATTCTCCTGGGGGGGTTACCTTCTTTCCACGTTCCACCACAAGACCACATGTTCACCAAGCAGTCTCACAATACATGGTCACACCAACATAATGCTTCATCATCATCGTCGTTATAATAATCACCTCTCTCCACATCTCCATATTACTCAAATTGTACAAATCTATATAGAGAAACTGTTATGAATAGACATCATGTTTAATGCTCATTTTTATAATGACCCTCCATTGCTGCATTTTGAGCAAATCCAGTCTTGCTGTCAAAGAATAGTCATAGATACGTTTATGTTGTTTTGGATGCTTAAATGTTTTTAAAATGTCTTGGACATGTGGAACTCTTCAGCTGCTCTGGACTAGAGCTGTAGATATTTCGGTATGTAAAGGACTGTGCTTGTGTTGGCTAAATCAGTATTGTGTAGAGATTTGTGTTATAAAAATCGAGATGACGAGTATTGCTATGCTTTGCAATTATGTGAACTAAACAATGGGAAATTGTTGATGTAATCATTTGCACTAGTTCTGCATTGTTGTCTTAAGAATATCTCTGTAATAAATCTTTATGAAACTTTGAAAAATGATTTATTTCAATATCTACAAATAACAGCAAATATAAGAAACCAGTTTTATTTATTGAACTGAATATTTATTTGTTATGCATTACATATTGAAAAAATAGTAGTATAGTATAGTAGTATTCTTAGTCATGGTCATGTGATTTGCCACTGTACCCCAATTTATTAATCAAAAGTTATTGTCCTAAAAAATAAATTGGTAAAGAAAAAAAAAACAATTTAATGTCTTTTAATTTTCACTAATGCTGACTGTAATATGCATTGCCACAGAAATTAACAGATAACAAACCATTCTTAAACAAAAAAAAAAGGTTTGGTAGAGTTAAGGCTGTATGGAAATGGCTTGCACTCTTTAGATGCCTAAAAAACCAGTATGTCCTCCTATCACATGACCTGCAGCATAATGGATTATTTTCAATGGTCATACTCAAAAGAAAAAAAGGAAACTGCTTCCATGTATATATTTAATATAATATATTGTGCTGTCAAACTTACAAGAGCACTGAACTAGAAAAGGTGGTGACCACTATATCAGGAAAAAAAATAATCCTGGTTTCCAATCCAAACCACTTAGAACTTCAGCATGGCAGTTCCTGGTAAGAAAGCCCATTTGTGACCCGGGACTCTTCATGAGTCAACCACCATCCCAGACCAGGTCTCGTGCTTGGTGCCTGGAGCCAGGTGGGTGATGTTCACCTCCACCGCCTGGATCTTCTCGTGTTTGGGGGGGATGGAGCAAAGCTTGTAGGTGACTTCATCTCCTTCCATCGGGACATACTCGCCCTCAATGCTGAGTGGACAGAAGGAAAAAGACATGTTTGTCTCCAGCTAGACACATTACTATTAAAATACACTGGTATAATTACAACATTTATCAGACGCCCTTATCCAGAGCGAAGTTACAGGGACAGTCCCCCTGGAGACACTTAGGGTTAAGAGTCTTGCTCAGGCACACAATGGTAGTAAGTGGGATTTGAACCTGGGTCTTCTGGTTTATAGGCAAGTGTTACCGACTAGGCTACTACCACGCTACCACCCTATATTTAATCCGCCATAACATTATCCCATTGGATCCCATATTGCCACTGAAATTGCCCTGACCCGTTGAGTCATGGAATCCCAAAAGTCCTCTGAAGGGACAGGTTTTGTTGTAGCAGCAGCTTGTCTCAAAGATGCTTGACTCAATGCTGCAAACTTGTTATGTTCTTAAAATCATTTTGCAGTGTGGCAGAGTGTATTATCCTGCTGAAACATGGCACCGCCATCAGAGAACACTGCTGCCATTGTTCTCTGATGGCACTTGGCAGCAACAATGTTTAGATTTGTGGCAGAAGATTATTTAAAAAAAATTAAAAAAAAACTACACTGCCAGCTTTACTTCTGCCCATAATGCTTCCTCGTGGGATGGCTTCCCCAGGTAAGTGAAACAACCCCCCCAGGCATCCACGTGATGCCTATTGGGTCCACTTTCTTAACCACTAGGCCACCACTGCCCCAAATGGCAGTTTTGCTGTTGTGCCAAGGTCATTGTGAACACCGTGTGCTGTGCTGCACAATGACGATCACTTCATTAAACTTAACTTCAGAGAGCAGCAGCTCAGATGGCTGGAATTTATCCGATTATGTTGACATAAGGTGATTTTTTTTCTGGAAAAACACACAACTTCCTCTCTCCTCCTCATTAGCATTTAAAGCTACAGACACCGAAAGGGCATGTCCTGGGGAAATCTCATTGTGTGACTGGATAAAAGTGGCTGTAATTCTGCACCACAGCTGAAAGAGACACAGTATTAAGGGACCTTTACATAAACCAGTCACTGATAATGGCTTGTTTGAATAGTGGCTGGCTGATAATAAGGGGGCATCTGGAGAAGGTTCGTTTTTCCAGCTGCACTCGCACCTCACAGGAGGTCGGCAGGTCTCACTTAAAAAATGGTTGACACACACACACACACACACACACACACACACACACACAAAATGTACATATTCACACAGACACATCCCTATAAATAACATGAAGTGGCGGCTTTATCAAAGAAACCCCTCTTGACTCTCTTCTGCAGAAAACCAGACACCATGCACAAGCCTCTTTAGACAAGACACACACGTCGTGGCTTGTCACAGCCTCCTACTCTCGGTCTCCTAGGACCCGATGGCGCTCTGTGATTAAACCCCCCATTCGTGTGAACTCTGAAGTCTTCATTGGAGGATTAGATGGCGCGTCTCATCGTATGAGCGAGGAACAGCCTGTTTGTGGATCCAGGATCACGTTGGAAATGCTTCGCTTCATTAATGCCGATTACGGACTGTACCTGCACAACTCGGGAGTCTAGAGCCATGTTTCGGGTTCAATTTCATTGTTGAAATGAAAGCAAAGCAAGTAAGGCCCAGACGCCATCTTCCTTGCATTTTCTTTTTATCCTTTAAGTCTATAACATTGCAAAAATGGGAGAGGAACACAAACCGTTCTTATTTAAAGATCTTTACTTCTGGCGCTGCTGTCAGCCGAATGTTCCCGGCCCCGCACTCCCCACACCCACCCCACTCACTCCGAGATGTGCACAAAGATGTCATTTCCTCCGTCGGACGGCGTGATGAAGCCGTGGCCTTTGGAACGTGAGAAGCACTTGCAGACGCCGGTGAACACGGGTCCCTCAGACGCACGGGCACACCTGTAATTGGAAGAAGGTTGATGTTAAAGAAGTGCTTCAGTAATCAGACACACACACACACACACACACACACAGAAGCGTGCTTGTCTAACACGTCTCGTCAGATGGATGTAACACAACGCAGGGCTGACAACACGGGCCTACAGAGCGACAGGATAGGAGGGGCATTTTCATTCTTTGTGCTGGTGTGAGTGAACAAACAGCTGAATGGAAAGAAAAAGAACCTCAATGTGACAAAATGAATTCTTATCTTGAGGTCAGAGCAGCAGATCTCACAATAAAATTACACCTATGTTACACAGAGACACCGTCACTGACATGCACACATCAGCCCACGAACACGGTAGAACTTGTTCTGTCTGTTCTGGGTCACCGCAGAGCTCCAGTTTGCTTTTGCGTGACCAGCATATGCTTCAGATGACATCAGCTGACCTCATTCTTCCACCTGTGAACCCTGAGGGTTCCCTAAGGAACCCGGCACGCCGGGGCCAGTGAGAGAGGAACAGCTGGTGTCCCGCTGGTGGTCCAGCACTAAGCTGTTCCAGATCCAGCTGTTTTCGCCCTGCACTCCAGGCACATCTTAGCGACGTTATTCGCATCCACATCAGCACTCAGGGACCAGACTCTCAGTTTAAAACTGGGATGACCCCAAAGCATCCAGCATCCAAAAAGATAGAGCCTAGCATGTAGTTTAGTGACAGGTGATAAAAGATTCTTCGTGTATCACGATGATGCAGAATAGCATCTATGGAGTAAAAAGCCTAGTGGGTAACACACTCGCCTATGAACCAGAAGACCCAGGTTCAAATAATACTTACTACCATTGTGTCCCTGAGTAAGACATTGTAAGTCGCACTGATTGTAAGTGCGTTACCTGCTATGCTACTACCACCCCCCTTTACCATATGGGTACGATATGGGTAACGTTGCCCTTTATTATTGTTGCATGTGGTCCTTCATCTCCAGCAATAATTTTCTGACAGTTTCAGAAATGCAGGGTGACCATTTCACAGTGTGTTCTGCTGACTAACCAATACAAATTCAACATGAAACGACATCAACACGCAAAGGAAGGAATAGCAGCGTGTGAGATAGCAATAAAGAGAAAATGATTGCGAAGTTCAAATCCCATTGCTCTGCACACAGAAACAGAATGATTTCCAGATTTTCGTTTTACGCATCCTGGTGACCTTTACCACTTGAGTGTGCTGATGATGTTTTGTCGCGGTATCACCGTTCACTCTACATACCCGTCTCACCAGTTCATTAAATCCATGTTGCATGGTGTGATCTGTAATCATCTTGGAAGATTTCTGAAAAGACACAGTCTGCTGGAGGAACCAAACAGGTTTGGAGAGGAACACAAAACCTGCAAAAGCCTTCCCACCCTGAGCGGGTCCTGCAAGCCCCTCGCCCTGAGAAATCCGCCCATAATTCTTAACCTGGACCAAACTTCACATGAGCCATGATGATTTACGACTCTCCACTTCAACCTGCACTTTACAAAGAGAAGTCAGACCCCACCCACCCGCTCACTCAGACAGACTCACGCTGAGCAGGTGCGGTTGCGGCGCGTGGGGAGGGGGCTGGGGATCAGGAAGCCACCCATGGGTGAAGGGGAGCGGTCTCGGTGGCGGTAGGCGGGCAGGCGCAGAGAGCTGGGGGAGACGGGGGATGTAGGGGACCCAGGGGAGAGCGGGGGCGTGGTGGGCCGAGGCCTTTGCACAGGAGATGAGGCTTCAGAGGACATGATGAGAGAGGGGGGATTGTAGTCTTCCAAAGAACAACTGGAACCTGTGAGTGAGGAAAAAAAACTGTTAAAATTTATATCATGTTTACTGTACAAAATATATAGAAGTCTTACAAATAAATACACTATGCGGGGTGCGATAATAGGGATTTCAAGTTTCGCTGTGGTGTTTGGATTTTCAAATACATTACCCATGATTCTCCACACTACAGGGTTAAAAACAATCCCAAGTTTTTTCTTTACGTATGAATAAAGCCTATCAAAATGATTGGGGTCAGCAGAGATAATTGGAATTAGCCAAATATACAATCATTCTGACAGGCCTAGTGGAGATACATACACCCCTACATACTGCACCCCATACATACACAGTAAAAGTAATACAATATGCAACCTCCCAATAATAATCAGACGGATTAAACTCAAAATAAGGAATAACACGATCCACAGGCTCGTTTCAGTTCGTCGCTGAATGTGTGCTGCGTGATGATTATGTAACTCAACTGCACAACTTAATTACTTGCTTGCCTTTAAGGCCAAAGTGAAACACGACCCAGATCACTTCAAAAACCTGACTTGCTGCTCTGCGCCTGGCAACCATGCTGTTAATTAAGCAGCCTGACATTAAAGCAGGCAACACAGTCTGATAAAAGGGCTGGGATCTGCCTCTCAGGGGGGAAAATGTCCTCATCATGCAAAACAGCACAGGCAAGTATTGAAAGAAACTCAACGTGGGTTAATGCACATAATCAGAAGGTACCTGGAGAACGTGAATTATTTTTCCATTTAAAAGATTCATTTAATTCCCAAATTCAGTGTTAATGTAATTGTAAAGATGAACATTTAAATTATTAAGGCATTCTGATCAATAATTTGCACATTAAAGAAATTGGCCATTTCCTCCCCCGGAAATAAATGTCTTCCATTAGTGCAGCAGTCAGTGGTGCCAGTGGTGGCCGAGAACAAAGGTCCTCCCATAATGTAGTCTGACCATGTTGATCCTGATGCCGATAAGTTACATCCCCGGACCAGATCTAATTTCCTGGAGAATTACGTTCAGCACCGACAGGTCATTCGGGTTACAGCAAGATTACAACATTGTTTTAACTACAGGGGGTCTGTGGACGGAAGGGGAGGGGAGGACACTTAGCCTCTCATTGTGCCGCTTATCAGTCTTATTGCTATTAAGCATGGGCCATCAAGGGTCAAAGGTTTTAACCACAACAGCAGCACAGCAGCAACAATCTTCTTACTTCAAATCATTTTACTTGAATTTGATTTGATTATCACAACTATGCAAAATATATTTGGATATATATTTTGTTCCAAATAAATCAGTAATTAGTGTCATATAAGGAAGCACCTAGATGGAGCAGTCAGTTTGTGAATGTGCAAAGAAGGGCTGTATCGGCACACACAGTTACAGAACATAGATACGTATAAGCACGTGACAGTGCTGTAAATAACAATGCTCAACACCAAAAATTGAAATATATTTATATCTGGTTACTGAAAACAGAAGGGCCCGACAGAAAATGGGCTAATATTTGCAATCAAATTTACACGATAAACAGATACGCAGGGTGAAGCGCAATAAGCAAAAACCACATTTATATTTACAGCATTCAGCACACGCTCACTCATCCAGAGCGACTTACATAAGTGCTTTAAAAAAAGGCATCACCGAAACCCCTCAGACCCGATCCGTAACACCACATGTTAATTCGTAGCTTTGTGTGTTCTCTGAAGCGGCCTGTTCCTAAAGCTGCAGCGGACCCAGCGGGCCGTTTCAGAGCATGGCCCAATTACGCCCGCGCCATTGTTCTTTAGAAGAAGTGCATGGACAGGCTTCACCTCTCCCGTCCCCAGCGCACTGAAGCAAACATTGTGCTCTGGCAGAAAAGGCTTGAGAAAAATAAAACTAGCACAGCAAGCACAGACAATGGAACGATGACGGCTTTGTGGATGATGACATTCAGAAGGACAAGGATTTTGGGAAGCTGGGACGTTAGCGGAGTGTCCGTACGACAGTGTCCATGTGCACAAGGAAAGCAGGCAGCTCACTGCAAGTGCAAAAAGGAGGCAGGAGGACGGATCAAAACTAAACCTATCATTGCCAAGTCGACAGTCTCTAAGAAAGTCCACAGGGACGGGAATGAATAAAAGGCAGAGTGTGCATGGTTGAGAGAGAGAGAGACAGAGAGAGAAAGCCCATTAAACACACACACATTTTATGCTGCATATCAAAGGCACTTATGCAATGCTCCCTACATGTATGAGCAAGGGTACGGTATCAGTTTTATTTCTAAAGCACTTGAAAAAACTTTTTCTAAAGCCACTGCATTTTGGACCAGTTGTAGTGGATCGAGAGATCTCTGATTCACCCCAGCATATAGTGCATTGCAGTTTTCTGAAGGAGACGTAATAAAAGCATGGATTAAGATTTCAAAGTGGAAACGGGAGCAGAGTTCTTTAACTTTTGATAGCTGTCTCAGCCAGAAGAAGCTAGTTTTTAATACGGAGCTGATTGGTACTTCAAATTTCACCTCTGAGTCCAACATAACATCAAAATTCTGCAGAGTTTGCTTAGTATGAGAGAAAACACATATATGTTTAAAATTTAATTCCAGCCATTCATTTTGACATCCCTAATATAAAACAAATCCACAGGCATTGCACTTAGATAATTTTCACATTACAGTTATAAAATATGAGCACGTGAAATGTAATAACTGGAAAAACAATGCTAAAAAATGATGATTTAATTTTTCATGATTCCTGCTGCAATTTGCTCTTTTAATTCATTAACACCCAGATGCATCAGCTATGCTACCCCATTTATGGTTACAATATTATTTTTCTAGATGGGCTTAACCAGAGGTGGGTTTTAATCATGCCCTTATAAATGATTGAACAAGTAAGGGTCATAGGTTAGAGTCAGACTCAAACTAGCTGCAGATCCCATGTTAAGAGCCCAGCGGGGGCATAACTGGATCTTTCCTGCCCTTACACACAGCAAGCTGCTGAAAACCAGAGCTGACGATGGCAAATAGCTGCCAGACAGGCTGGACCTCACCTTAAACAATGGGAGGGTGAAAGCGTTTAAATGCCAGCTAGTCCGGCCTATCATAAGGCAGAACAGTGCGACATGTTCCAGAAACACACAAGCAGAAAAGAACCATAATATCATTCACTTGTGGACAGCGGGTATACACACACACACACACACACATTCATTCATTCAATACAAACCACGTTAGACAAGAAGCCATTTTGCCTCTATTCCTGTTTAGCAGCTCTGCCCGGTCACATGACCCACCCCCCCGCTCTCAATAAATATGACCATCATTTCCTTCAACAAACAGCGACAGTTCAGTGTAAACCCACACACATATCACGTCCAAAGTGGAAAAACATAAGAAAACATGGAACGTGAGCAACTATGACAATATTGGATGCACAAAAGAAACATTTTTATTTAGATATTTTACATTTCATAGCTTAACTTTCTTTGTGGAGAGAAAAAAAAACACAGCTACATTACAATTCATTCACTGGTCTGGATAAACTGCAAGACCCATCAAGTCATTTTAATTCTTTGTTCATTTCAGTAAAAATAATAAATAATTCGGTCATCAGTAGTGTCCAGAGCTTTGGACATTGAGGACAGGCAGGAATGGGACCAGTGCTTTGTATTTTATGAATATTACATTAGGAAGCCTACAGACCATACCGCAGCCAGCGGGGATCGCGATCAGCCTTATAAAATGTGAATGTGGGACAATCGGGTACCGAGACTGAAAGCTGAGACACACGGATTTAAATCCCAATCAGAGGTTCGCGCAGGAAGTGGAACTGCTGCCACGTGCACCCGGGTGATGGTGCGGCTGACAGGACGGCCAAAGCTGGGAGGTCCACGTTCTTTCCTCGAGACAAACGGTGCATATGCTCAATCACACATACATAAATATAAATATTGCATTTAAATATGAAACAAAATTGGTCCTTTAAGGCGAAATCCCCCAAGTTATTATGAAATGTGCCTGAGTCTATGCTTTTCCTTTACGCTTACAGCATTTATCAGACGCCCTTATCCAGAGCGACTTACAATCAGTAGTTACAGGGACAGTCCCCCCCTGGAGCAATTTAGGGTTAAGTGTCTTGCTCAGGGACACAGTGGTAGTAAGTGGGGTTTGAACCTGCGATTTTGTGTATCTGGTTCATAGACGAGTTACCCACTACATTACTACTACTTTCATTAAATGCTGATATTTAGCCATAATCATTGGGAAATGCATCGAAAATTATGGATGCATGAAGGCATCAATCACAGGTCCAGGAAGCAAACCAACCAGCAAGATTTATGGCGTAAGCCTACACCATGAGCCAAAACCCCATAAAGTTCGTTTTTAAAATTCAACCGCTGTGATACCAGCATCAGAAGCAAACCCACGGAGGGGGTGTGGGGCTGTGGGGGTGAACGTTTCTGGACCACAGGCCCTTCATGGAACAATCAGTTAAAGCAGGTCGTCAGCGCCCGTTTCTTCTCGCTGCTTATTTACATGGTAAACAATGGCTGCTTTTACAGGGCTGGCGGCGCGGCCTGTCTGTCTGTCCGGCCGTGACCCGCAGACAGTGCTGGTGCAGCGATGGACCTGATAAACGTGTTCTGACGGTCCGTACGAGAGACTGTCGATCACAAGCCTGCGGAAGTTTAAACTTGCCACAGAAGCGCGCTACTTACTGAGTGAATTCCTCGGAACAATGTGACTGAAGCAGGAAGGAAGACTGGGCAGAGGGCACCGCCACAGACATGCCCAGGTAACACGGCAACAGGATCGCAAAGCGCCCTGCTGACGTCTTCGGGGAGCGGGTGTGCGTATTAAAAATAAGCAGGCAGAGGCATCCTAGTTTCAGGGACAAGGATCACGGGACAATCCCTGCAGAATTAGAGCCGAAGGTTGGGGATCGTTGCACGAAAGACGATAAGGTGATCACACTTCTTTCAGACGCCAGCGGTATTCTGCGTCCACGACGCTGTCGTTTGTATGAAAAATGGCGGTGAGAAGACACGGCGAGGAGTCGTGTCTTCTAGCAGCTTATTTCCTTTAATTGATTCATTTTATGACAGATCATATATTCTTTTAGTCCTCCGTTTTATGTAAATGGACTCTTGAACAGCACCTTGGCCAACCAGTTGTTTGAAGGTGCTTTATAAATGAACTGACTTTGGCCACTCTTCATCCAATAGCCCAAAATGACCAAGCCTGGATATTAAATGTTCATGGTGAGAGACACAGTCAGGTAAGTATTGCAAAATTGGGAGGAAAACAGTATTCATTAGTTACGCAACAGTACTTCACTTACCACGAAAACATCTTCAAATGGAACAGGAACCGAAAGTGTTGGTTGAATGCTCATGTTCTAAAACGTTTTTGCCAGCCTTTTTTAAATTGAAGATCATATGACCATCTGCTGAGAACCAGTGCAGACTCAACCAACCAAACTAGTTCCAATGAGACCAACTGGGCTGCAACACTACAGAAGATCAGGCATTTTTACTCCTGAGCGCCCCCTACAGTTTCCATGTGTAATTCACCACTTTTGTAAAAAAAACAACGCGCACATTACGTGTGCCTCTCATGGACCGGCTCACTTTGAATTACAATTATAATACTATATATATAACGTAAACGTGTTGAACAAGTTGAACTGACTGATATTTGAGCCTCTCCTGCATGAACACATTCAACCCGAACTGGTCTAGGTGCTCAGCACACGTTCTACGTTTTCCTCCCCGGACTTCGACCCAAAAGCGGCAGTGTGTGACTTCAGATAACACCGCTAACCACAAGGGACGTAACATGTGAAGCACAAGGGACGTTCGACCTGCACAGCACAGTTTACTGGTTCACCACTCAGCATATTTGCCGGCATCTAGACTGTTTTAATCTGTGTTGTAAAAGATAAACAGGGAAAAGCGTGTTATAAAGCGTGCTATAAAGCTAATGGCTGCTTGTCATAGCCGGAATCGGGGACACGTCAGTAAACAAAAATCGATTTCTCTCGTATATACTGGGCATGCAATTTATGCCCAATGACTTAAATTGGTGGGCATGCAAGGTATCAGGTAGCTTGGTCCACGAAGCAGTGGGTTATTACAGCAGCAAGACTGGAGTGGAAAACACTTTAAAGCATTTTATTTAAAAATACTTGTATTTTCAAGATTTAAGTGAAGTGAAAGTGGTGGAGTTTTTGCCATTGTGGTACATGGCCCGGAGGCTGGCGTGTGGGGACGGTACCCCTGCTCAAGGACACCTCAGTGGAAACCCGGCAACCTTCTGATTACGGGTCCGCTTCCTGTACGTGTTTTATTAAGCAGATTATAAAACTAGTCCCAGCCAATCTCCGTCCCCCGCTCCTGCACTCGACTCGTAAAACAAAGGTTCTCCTGCGGCAAGATGTGCTTCGAAAAAAAAACCCTAAACGTCCCCCTGACAATTAGCAATTCAAAAGTGCAAAGTACATTATCCTTCCGTGAAAGGATGCGGCTTTTTACGGCTGGCCTAGAACAAGCGTGCAGCGAACAGCATCTGCTTTATGTCGCAGAGCAACATTGCATCACTCTCACACACACACACACACACAAGCTATTCAGGTGTTCAGCACTAATAATAAAAAAGCTCACTGCCGGGGCGGGTGGGAAGGAGTCACCGCCATCGACGTTGGTGTAAGACCACGAGGAAACGGCCTGATTATTGCTTCATCTCAGTTGGAACGGCACTTTTGTGAGCCAGAGGTGACTGGCAGATCTGACTTCGAAATGGCAAACACCGATATGGTCCGATCAGTCTCAAATTCCAATAAAGAATTAACGCGAATCAACTTACTACAGCCATTTTACACACCGGCGGCTTCACCTCTGCCCGCTGGGCTGCTTAAAGCCACAGAAGCAGACAAAGGATCTCGGGTTAAAGGTCACGGGGTGCGTTTTTACCCAGAGTCCGGGCTGCTGGACCAGCGCGCCCTCCGTCCCAGTGGAGGAAATAAAGAAGGTTCAACTTCCCACAGAGCCGCGCGAGGTCGTATTCCTGCATATTTCATTGCAATTTACTGCTTCTTCGCTACTTTTGTTGCTCTTTCAGTCCAGTTGGCGGCACACACACACACACACTACACAATACACACTACACTCGCACACACACACACTACACACATGCACAATACACGCGCACACACAAACTACACACATGCACACTACACACGCACACACAAACTACACACGCGCACACTACACACATGCACACTACACACGCACACACACTACACAATACACAGTACACTCGCACACACACTACACAATACACAGTACACTCGCACACACACACTACACACAAAACACACACAACAAACAAACACACACACACAAACTACACACGTGCACAATACACGCGCACACACACAAACTACACACATGCACACTACACTCGCACACACACTACAAACAAAAACACACACACAAACTACACTCGCACACACACTACAAACAAAAACACACACACAAACTACACTCGCACACACACTACAAACAAACACACACACACACACACACTACACGCGAACACACACTCTCTACACACAGTAATATCGACCGACACGCTCTGCTCGTCGCAGTTACTTTCTCGTCCTCGACTTGTTGGCTTCCGAGCATCACTACTCACCTTCCTGCAAGTTCGGAGGAAGCGCGCGGTGTTACGCCGTCCTCTGGTGGTCCGCTACTCTGCGTAAAGCGCACGGCGACGTCTCTTTATCCCTTTATCCCAAGTTATCCGACGAAACTGTTCTGATTTGTATAAATAATCGCTTTTGTAAGTAATGTAGACGGAGACGGAATCGCGCTTAGATCCTGCGCGTGTCCCCGGAGTGGGCGTGTTTAGCTGTTGGAAGATGACGTCACCGTGCGTGTTACCGTAATGTGTGGAAAAACACGCACACACGCAAAAAAAAACAAAACACCGGAGGAGCTTTAAAGGTGCAACGTGGGAGAGTTTGCCGTCGGTGGAATTTAAACTTGCAGAGCCAGTAAATCAGCGTGGGAATATATTTTTGCAATAGTTTTGGGTTCCATGTAGCTGTCCAGAGTCTTTATCCTGCAGCCTCCTCATCTTTTTTTGTTTAATAATGGGACAGCACCAAAAGTGATAAGGACTACACACAAGTGTGGTAGATAATTAGACAGACAAGGATAGATAGATAGACTCTGAGCAGTGGGTAAGGAAGTGGACCCAAAATTGGAAGGTTGCCGTTTCGAATCCCAAGCTGAGCAAAGTACCGTCCCCACACACTGCTCCCCGGGCGCCTGTCATGGCTGCCCAAGGGTGATGGTTAAAAGCAGAGGACACATTTCGTTGTGGCACCGTGTGCTGTTCTGTAGTGCTTTACAAAGACAATCACACAAAAATCAAATGGGTGAGTACACATAAAAAAGCAAGGAAAACACACTCAGTTTTTTTTTTTTTTTTAAATAATTTTATTAGGTAATTTCTTTAATTCCGATGCTTTTCACACATATAAACATGAAGATGCACGATAGGAAAAATGCAAGACACATATATGGATGGAAGTGGAGGGAACCAATATTTTTGATTTGCTAACTCACGTCAACTTTGAGGTCTGACCATTCAAAACAGTCTCTCTGAAATAAACACAATAAATATTGTTAGGGCTTTAACGTTAAAACCAAAAATAAAATGTGACCATTTGTACGCTTAACAAATTTTCCAGACATTTAAAGGACTGGTGAGGGCGCCAAAGTCTCTTAAAGCCATTTTTCTAAAGTTTTCTGATTGATAAACGGTGGGTTCTACTTGAACATCACACTTCCTAAACATAAAAACAAGACTTTTTTTTTTTTAAAAGATCACTTTATGATGGAATTCTGCCACACCAGGAAAATCTGGACAGCTGCTTTCGCAGATATTTCCACCTCATCAAGACTATTTTGTGCTCAATTTCTCAAGACGGTCTGACCGACTAGTCAAAATGAAGGCTTATGAACTGTCTGACAAATCTTTGCTGGGGGACCCAAACACATTTTTCATCAATTTGCAGTGCCCTACAAGAGAACTGGTGAGTCCTGATGCTACATGCTGGAATGAAAAAAAAGTATTTTTGGGTAAGGCATAGTTCCTGTCAGACCCAGAACTAGTATGTGAGTTTTACTGAAAAAAAAAAGGTTCCACTACCAATACATAGCTGTACAATGTGTTAAAATGTTCTGCAATCATATTTTTGCATATTGAAAAATTAAATAATTTACATATGTTTATATACAAACGCTGTCTGTCAAGAGGCTGGACCACAACCAGACTACTGAACGATGGGTGACACCGGCCTGACATGCAAAAAAGTGACTCAATATCAATGAAATATATTAAGAGAAATCGTTTCAAACATCTTAGTGTTTTTTTTATACCTCTAATATCATTATGCATATATAAAACTTTTGATAGATTAAAATCTGAATGAATCAGAGATTTCCTACAAAAAGAGCAAACAAAACCGAGTGAGGAGTTAATCATGAGAGGGCAGGCAACAACGGACCACGCATTATCAGAGTACACAGAATGCACAGATATGATACATCTTCATGTTGGCAGGAGGCTCCCAGTTTCAGTCACTATGGATCCATCGAGTCCACCCCGGCATTAACAGGACTCTAGCAAAAGGAAGAACTTCTGTTCTGATAATATGAAAAACAAAACACAATGAGAAAATATAAAACTCAATGAAAAATCTGGCAGTGCAGCCTTTTTTCCAGAACTCTAAATGTGAGAAGACCCCCCCCCCGCCAAGTTGTGGCATAAATGTCGCTGAACATGTGCAGAGATGAGTCACTTCATGGATGCCACACTACACACAACTCACATTCTGATCAGCAGTATGACAAGCCAAAGGGGTTTTAATTCAAAGCTGGAAGGAAAGAAACTATAAGCTGCCCCAGCGGCTGACCTGACAGAAGGTAGATCCATCCATCCCTCATCACATTGTTCTGCTGTACTCAATCCCACTTTTGGAGGAAATGCCCGACCAGGGGAGGAAGCTGCGGAGAAGGCTCTGTGCTTGCCGGTATATCCTCTGTGGGATGGAACATGGGCTCAGACTGGCCAGAGCCGAGCCTATGTGCTGAATATAGTCAGTAGAGACACATGTTAAGGTAGAGAAGCATCACAAATTTGTTTTTTAACCAGTGACAAAGGCAGCCAAAATATAAAATGATATATATGCATAATTGGCAATTATGATAGAAAATAAGCTCATTGACCCAAACTGGCCACTACACAGCATGGCAGAAAAAGTGTAAGGATATAAGATCGTCCACGGTGGATGTCCGCCATTGATGTACAGCACATAAGTGAAGCCGTCCTTTAATACTCCCCTTATAGAATAATAATATGGCAAGTAGTGGTGCTGTTTAAAGTCTCTATTCTCATAGAAGTGAATAGCAGTATTGTTGGTGGTTAGCACGTGTAAATAAATGGCCTTGCAATGATCCTGGGCGGTGGTGGAGATGTGCTCCTTCAGACTGTCCAGCAACAGAGAACCTGGAAAAATCAAACTTGTGCATTAATATAAATATTAGGCTGCATTCATATACATATAATAACGTAGTCGTACAGTATAAGCACATACTAATATGTATGTTCATTATAAAATTCAAGCTTAAATGTATTAAAATATAGGCTTTGTTGCGTCATTTCTATGCCATCTCACCTATTCCATGTTTTCGGAATTCCTTTACAACTCCCAAACTCAGGATGTACGCAACCTGAGTATCAACAGGAAAGCTAGATGCCAGAATGTCTCCATCCTGTAAATATGCAACAGTGTCAGAAAAATTAAAACTGCTTCAATCATGAACACACACACACACACACACATATATATATATATATATATATATACACACACACACACACACACACACACACACACATTATAACAATGCATTCAGGCATTTTATTTCCAGAACAGGCACTGTAAATAAAACAGAAAAGAACCTAGCTGATTTTCACAAGTCATTTCTTCTTTAAGAAACACCATATGCTGTTTCGTTATTTGCAACACTTCAGAGCTAATGTGTCTTCAGCCAATGTGTCGCAGATTCACTGCAGAGGAACTTGTATCGTATGTGCTGACGTGTCAAGATTCTAAACTGCCTGCAGTGACGATCCCTCTGCAGCGCAGTCAGTCAATTACAGGAAAGAGTAATTAATCATTAAAAATAAAAATGAAGCATGCAGCACCAGCTCCACTAAAACCGCAATGCAAGAGTAACAGGTTCCCATCTATTCCTCTTTTACGCTCTCATATTCGTGGGTTTACTCATACAACCTCAATGGGCACTGAAATACTGACATTAAATGGCGCCCAACCAACATTCAGTGCATTTAACGAAGAAGCAATTGTACCTCTTTGTGGACTTTTGTTCGTGACTTGATTTCAGCCACAATCATCCCCACAATGCCACTTTTGAAGGTGGCGGCCAGGGAGAAGAACTTCTTGTTTGAGGTTATGTCGTGATACCATGAGTCTGGGTACCTGGAAGCACAGAGTCAGAGAGCAGGGTCACTCCGGCCCTGACGCCCAGGGGGGAGAGGCGAGCAGCAGAACTCACTCGATGGGGAACCAGTCGCCACAAAGCACTTTCACGCTGTCTATGTCATCCTGGCAGAGAAGACGCAGCTGGATTTCACTGAGAGCCGTGGGGGGCACCACGTCTGTCATTCACGCCTGTAACGACCAACAGAGAACGAAACGGGATAAGACGGCATGGACTGCATCGGACTAAATTTGCTCGACACCGTCGTGCAGCGACCGCTGGAGATGCCCGATCGGATGAATAAGTAACACGGGGCGGAGTTAATCTGATGGCCCACACGCCGGCAAACGCCGTATTACTGCACCACCGTGCACCACGATCGGGAGAATGACGCGACCGCCATCTCGCCGCTAGCTAGACGGGCCGGGAGTCGCTGCGGAACCCGCCTTGTTCTGCGTTTGGGTGACGGGAATGCTGGCGACGGTCCTTCCTCTCGCGGGCGCCGGCGGTGCTCAGATCAGCGGCTGCATTGTCGTGGATCGCGGCCTCAATCTGGAGCTCAGGCATGCAAAAGCAGACTCCCGCAGCTTCCGCGAATGCATTTGCTAGCAACAGTAAACTTCCGGCTTGGAGCTCTTGCCGGAAGTCGGCCTCGTTCTGGGTAAAAGTTTCGATTCAGGCGGGGACTTCCGTCGCTAAATGGCGCTCTTACTACGTCCGCACACGGCCTGCGTGGGTTCGTGTCAGAATTTATTACTGAGTTAAGTACTGTGCGACGTTTGTAGAATTTCGGGAACGTAACTTCACTACACTACAACAAAAACACTACATAGGACGGAACTCTTAAAACAATCCAGCAGTTTCAATCACTTCTGGACTCAATTTTGCACACATTTTCACTTTACTTTCACTTTACACATTTGCACACCTTCACCCTTCCTTTTACACATATTTAAAACACATGTTTAAAAAATATTACATATGTAATATTTTGTTATGTTTGCAATATTTGCATATTGGTTCCACTTGAAAATGTGCAACATTGAGGTCTAAAGAGGGTCGCAAACACATTCCACTGCATATCATACCGTGTATGACTTTGTATGTGACAAATAAAATTTGAATTTAACATAACACCTCTACAGACATATCTCAAATTAGTGGATTTTTTCAATAATTCATGCCTGTGTGGCAGGAGGAAACCGGAGAACCCAGAGGAAACCAGTGCCAGAAAAAGGGGAAAAGCATGCAAACTCCACATAGACTCAAACTCACAACCCTGGAGGCCTGTCACACCGCCGTGCGGCCTGGAACGTGGCACAGGCAGTTAATGCAATACTGGTACAACAAAAGAGTTGTACTGGGAAAACAATGCATGGTCAGTACAACATAAACTCAAGCACACTAATATTGTTACTAAGTCTAAAAATGTTACATAAAACTTATGTGAACATAAGATCATAAGAAATGACTGAATTTGTTTTTTAATGTCAAACGTTCAAGCCATTTTTTCGATATCCAACCTTATCATGGCACCTGTTAGTTT
The DNA here is from genome assembly GCF_900700375.1 of Denticeps clupeoides. Lineage (NCBI taxonomy): Eukaryota > Metazoa > Chordata > Actinopteri > Clupeiformes > Denticipitidae > Denticeps > Denticeps clupeoides. The sequence goes on from NC_041713.1 coordinate 13,261,426, forward strand.
CTCATGGCTAAAATAACAGAGAAACAGACCTAGGATCCAAAAACAATTCCGAACTGTTTGACTTGTGAGCGCCCTGACCCCATATCTTTCGGGATATGCAGAATGAGGCCAGCCAGGTTTTATTTGCGCACCTGCATCCAACATATTCCAACTACCTGCCGCGTACCTGCAGCTTAAATAAAACCTGCTCCTTCTTGCTCTGAGGTGAGATCTGAGGTGACGAACTAAAGAGCATTTTAGGACAGACTGCATGCTGACAGCAGTGAGAAGGACTCGGCAGAAGAGCAGGTAGTTCTTCCACCAGTCAGAAAACATAGAAAACTAGCGGTTCTTGCTGCTACTATATCACTACAGTGTGAATAATTTTTTTAATTAATCTTTTGCACAACAGTGGTCACGTAATTTGCAATGTGCAGTCTGTATTTGACTTTTTACAATGATTTTTGTATTATTTGGTGATTTTTAGAATGAAGGATGCAATTGCAATCATGCTGTTACTGGCTTGCATGGAGCTCAGTGACTCTCTGCTCCTTAGTGCATTCAACATCAGATCATTTGGTGACAAAAAAGCCTCAAACTCCACCTTAATGGATATCATCTCAGAAGTGAGTCCGGGAAGAACATCCTGTGATGAACATTTTGTGCCAAGCTTTTTTGTGCGAAGATTTATTCTGTTTTTGTTGTTGTTTTTTTTCCGCTTTTTTGTAGGTTGTGCATCGGTATGACATAATCTTGATTCAGGAAGTGAGAGACAGTGACCTAACTGCCACCCAAAAACTGATGCAACATGTGAACAAGTATGCAATCATGCGGCAGGATAGTGAAATCAGTCTGATAGATGTTACCAAAGATATGCAACTTATTATTATAATTTTTTTTTTTAGGGCTCCATCCCCTCATGTGTATGATTACATTGTGAGCGAGCAACTGGGAAGCAACAGCTATAAGGAGAGATACCTCTTTCTGTACAGGTAAGAAGATGTACATTCCATTTTGGATGTAGAATGAAAAGTAATGTGACGATGGCAATATTTTTTTTGGAAAGGACTGAGAGTGTGTCTGTGATCAAAAGCTTCACGTATGACGATGGGTGTGAGTCATGTGGTACAGACACTTTCAGCAGGGAGCCATTCGTAGTCATGTTTTCGTCCAGGCTTTCAGGTATAGTGTTGATGTTTTTCAATGTAAAATGAATCTCAGAACAAAAATCATAAATTAAAGCCAGAATGCAATTTTGCATAAAATATCTTGTGCTTTTTTTGGGTTTTAGCTGTGAAAAACTTTGCCCTCGTCCCTCAACACACATCACCAGAACTGGCTGTGAAGGAAGTCAATGCCCTGTATGATGTTGCAGCATATACAAGAGATCTGTGGAAGACTAATGTACAGTAACAAACACCCTCGTATGATTAGAATTCATCAATTGGTGATTGTAAAACACAATAAATAATTAGCGTTCCAACACTTTTGTAGGCCAAATAATCTCTTCCAATCAAATGTTCTATGACACCTCAGTGCATTTTAATAGCCATTGATTTAATTATTTTTATCAGGATATCATACTACTGGGTGACTTCAATGCTGGCTGTGACTACATCCTTGACTCCGAATGGCAACAGATCAGACTCTTCACTGACAAGAGCTACCATTGGTTGATCACCGATGATGCAGACACCACCGTGACTCACACAAAATGCCCATATGACCGGTGATGAAATTTTTAATGGCTATGATGGTGTAAATCAAAGGGCTTTAAATGATGGGAAATGTTTCCTGTCCACACAGGATTGTGGCTACTGCTGATATGATGAGCGGTATTGCACCCAACTCGGCAAAGGTCTTTGAATTTGAATCAGCACTAGGGCTCAGCCAAGAGATGGTAAGGGTTTTTTTTTTTTTGGGCTTATGACATAATATTGAATTCTAGGATCAACATATAATGACCAATTCAAACATGTACTTAACATACTCAAGAATTAGATTTAAAAATTGCAATCACCTGTACTGCAAGACACCATATATATATTAATGGAAACATAACCCCTGTATTGCATTCTTACCAATACATTGTGTTTTCCAGGCTTTAGCTGTCAGTGATCACTTCCCTGTTGAAGTAAAACTCCTATGAACCTCTGTACCGGACTTTCAATTTTCAATGAATAAACAAACTCATAGCCAGTTATTTTCTACTGTAGTTCTTTCAGAAACTGCAATATGTTCCACAATAGAGGTACTGGGAGAACTTATGCATTTATATTAGAGGTAATGCTTCCTTGAGACCAAACACATTCGAACACTAGTAAGAAGTGACACCATACATGCAAGTGCTGGTGGTAACACTGGCTCACCACAGTCATTTATATACAAAGGTCTTTCATTTAATAGCTGCCTTGTTCAAAAACTTGACACGTCTGACTTCAAAAACACTTATTATATAGGCAGGTTTACACAGCATTAGCCAGGCCTGAAATCTAGGCCTTCCTCTTCTTCAGCATAGCCAGGTACATCCCCAAGGACTTCTGGATTGAATCTTTGGTGATGAATTTGACAAAGTAGTTAACATCAGTCTCTCTGTTGGAGGAAAGCTTGTCTATCGTCTGCTTCCTCATCATTGACTTTGTAATTTGACGAGAATGGTCTGAAAAATGAAAAAACACAAACACCACATTATGCCTTGCATTTAAATCTGATCTAGATTTTACAAGAACAAAACACTCAAATTACTCTACAAAGGGCTGACAAATGATTTTATCAGGTTTTAGACACAACCAACCTGGAATAGACAGCCATTTAGCCATGGCCTCGGTGGCTGTGGTGAGGACCTTCTCTTCAGGGACCAACTCGTCCACCAGGCCAGCCTTTAGAGCATCAGATGTACTGTAGAGTAAACCAAGCTGCAGGGCTTTCTCAGTCTCTCTGTTGCCTATGGTATTATTCATGGTGTCCATAAACCTGGAACACAATCCAGCGCAATCAGTTTGTATACACAGGACGAAAAATCGGATTTGATCTAAAGCATCGGTTTCTCACCAGAAGGGCGCAACAATGCCAAGCAGTGTTTCATTCAGGCCAATGCTGTAGCGAGGATTGTCAGCCATGATTCTGTAGTCACATGACAAAGCCATCAGACAGCCTCCAGCGGGACTCGAACCCTGTCCATTACATTTGCCACACACAACAGAAAATGTGCAGCTAGTCAAGTAAGAAATGCATTTGTACATTATACATGGACCAGCCTTTAATCCCACTCACATTTATAGCTGCAATTGTCACCATGTTGGAGCCATACAGTTTCAGCCACATTTCTTGAACAGCCCTCCAGAACACAGCAGCATGTTCTGGGCCTTTACCATACATCTCAGTGATGTCCAAGCCAGCTGAGAAGATCTTAGGCAGTCCCTGTATGACACCACATCACACCTATTAAAGTTGCTACCTGGTTATAAGTACTCTTTAGCACAGAAGAATGCCCATCAGAACAAAATTGTCTTCGGTCACTTGCCGAAGTCAAAATCACCCCCCTGCAGCTCTTATCAAGCTCCAGCTTCTCCATGCTGATGGCGAACTCAGTCAGGAAGTCCAGACTCATACTGTTCACAGGGGGACCTTGAAACGTCATCACTGCCACACCTGCATAGACACAGAAGGGTCTCGGTCACGGTACAGTCAGACACTTAACAGTGACATTGTTCACACATGTTAGTAGATTATATAAATGCACGAAAAGAAATTTGAGTTGCCATTGAGAGCTTTCAGTTCGTAGAAACAACAGTATGAAGAGCACACCTTCATTACAGAAACGTATTTACCTGTGCTGCTGTCCAGGTCCACTTTAATTTTGGATGTAGTTGAGGAGTTTCTGTGGTTGAGTTGGTGATATGGCAAAGCACAAGCTCTCCCATTTCTGGTACAGACAGAAAGCGAGGACAACAACCCTGCAAATGATTGCGTTAATTAGTTAAGTGTAAAAAAATATGTTGTCAGTGGACATTGTTCATGACAGAATTTCATTATTAAGGAAATCTCGGGGTGTTTACATGGGATCAATCAGATTGTGTTTGTTGGCTGATCAAATATTAACCGCCTACTGTAATAAAAGAGGACATGACCTTTCACCCAATTTGCCGACCAGGTACGCGGACCTGCGACGATGAAGATGGGACACAAACGCGTGGACGCGAAGTGAAGCTTCAGCATGCAATGCGGAAAAACAAGCGCTTATGGATGGCGCGGAAACAACATGTGACACTTACCCGAGGTGAACTTTGCAGAACGCCGGAGCAGAGACGCCATTTCGGTCAGAGGTGCAGACGAGCTTCCGCTCTGAGGGCTGGGGGGCGTGGCAGCGACGTCGACGCCAAACGCCGATTGGACACTTATCATGCAGTCACATCTAGAGGGCGGGGCAACCGATCCAGGATCGGATGGAGGCAGGAATTGTGATTTGGTGTCATTTGTTGGTGTCACACGCTGAAGACGAATAGAATTTAGATGTACGAGACAGTTGTCACTTCAAAAATAACAAAAGTCTGTTGTTTGTGTTTATAAAGCCATTAAAATTAGGTGGCCAGTGGTGCCAATGGCAGTGGTGGCCTAGCGGTTAAGGAAGCAGCCCTGAAATCAGAAGGTTTCCGAATCCCAAGCTGCCAAGGTGCCACTGAGCAAAGCACCGTCCCCCCACACTGCTCCCCAGGCGCCTTTCATGGCTGCACTCTGCTCACTAAGGGTGATGGTTAAAAGCAGAGGACACATTTATCTGCAGTGTGCTGCAATCATTTTACTTAAAGCCACAGTGATCAATATAAATAGTAACACATAATTGTGTATCCCTCCACAGTAGTGTTATATTTGGCAGAATCCTTGATATGTACTTATTATGCACTTGACTATAAAGGTTTTATACTTCAACTTGAACTTATGATAATATAACATTCAAGTGGATTTCTAGAATGTGTAATAAACAAAAATGTCCAGCAAAACAACAGAAACAAGATCTTTTTATGCATTTGTATTATTTATTTAGAGCCTTATTTACAATCAGTGTTTCTTTGAAAAACAAAACAATAAACTAATTCCAGACAACACTGGTAACAAGTGATACCATGAATCCATTTACGGTGGTAACACTGGTTCATTGCTTTTTTTACAGGCATTTACATCCATGGTCTTTTTGTCAGGGCCTGGTTCAACACACCAACAAAGGTGTGGACTTTATACCTCTTCCTCCAGCAACAGTTAGGTAAGTTTACAACTGAAGATACCTTACAAGCCCTAGCCCTAGACTTCTAGGCCTTCTTCTTCTTCAACTTAGCCAGGTACGTTCCCAAGGACTTCTGGATGGAATCTTTGGTGACAAAGTTGGCAAAATTGTTAATATCAGTCTCTCTGTTGGACAAAAACTTGTCTATGGTTTGCTTTCTCATCATGGACTTCGTAATCTGACGGGAATGGTCTGTAAAAAAATGGAAAAGTGTAAAGAATTAATATGTATCAGATGCTTTGCATTTAAATGTGGCCAGAAAAAGGTGTAAATATGTATGCTATAGGCCTGTGACCTGTCAGAATGTGACTGGATCAGCCAGGCCACCAATAACAGGTAAATAAATCTCTCGTCATCCATATATAAAAATTAAAAACAAAAAAATTAAGCCTGTAAAGTCCTTTTTTTAAAAGTCCAGTAGAAAGAACTGATAAAAGAGATCTCGTTTTTATCTAAGTTTGCCCGAAATGCCCCCAACATCATCATTACAGAGATACATTAGACTAAAGGTAAAACTGGAACTGCTGAGACAAGAACATCATGATCATGCATCATGACAGACTCTTAAATATTCTAACCTGGAATGGAAAACCATTTAGCCATGGTCTCAGTAGCAGTGGAGAGAACCTTCTCCTCAGGGACCAGTTTATCCACAAGGCCAATCTTTAGTGCATCAGGTGCACTGTACAGCTGAGCCAGCTGCAGGGATTTCTCTGTTTGTCTGTGGCCTAAAGTCTGAACCATGTTGTCCTTCAACCTGGAACACAACCCAATTTATCCAAAATATCAGAATTCCACAATCAACAATTCCACAATGAATCCTTCCTCACCAGAAAGGAGCAACAATGCCAACTTGTGCTTCGTTAAGGCCGATGACATAGCGAGGATTGTCAGCCATGATCCTGTAGTCACTTGACAAGGCTAGCAGACAGCCTCCAGCAGGACTTGAACCCTGATGGAAAAAAATAAAATGAATAAAAAGCTTACAAAGGGCAAGACATTCTGTTCTATTTCAATATCCTTAAATGCCACTCACATTTACTGCTGCAATTGTCACCATGTTGGATGAATACAGTTTGAACCACATCTCCTGCACAGCCCTCCAGAAGACAGTGGCATGTTCTGGACCTTTGCCATACATCTCCATGATATCCAGACCTGCTGAGAAGACCTTTGGCACCGCCTGCATCGCACCGTATTAGATCCATCATCCAGACAGCATATAAAAATTTTGCTTATTGTTACAGCGACTGAAGTTCTCGCTACACTTTTGATGCAGGGACCACAGTCACCTTGGAAGGGAGGTCATAGGGACACTTACTGACGTCAGAATAAGCCCCCTACAATTCTTGTCAAGTTCCAGCTTCTCCATGCTGATGGCAAAGTCAGTGAGGAAGTCCATGCACATACTGTTGACCGGGGGACCCTGAAGAGTCATCACCGCCACACCTGCAATGACAGTATCGCATCATGCTTGCACAGATGCCCGTTCACAGAACACAGAACGTGAACAGTTATTACCAGTGCTGCTGTCCAGATCCACTCTGATTTTGGACGAAGTTGAGGAGTTCCTGTGCCTGAAGGCATGGCACGGAAAAGCACAAGCGGTCCCGTTTCTGGCACAAGCAGCAAGCGACGACGAGATCCCTGTGAATTAGTCGCGCGTTGATGCCGTTAGCGGTCACGCAGCGTTCTTCGAGCAAACCGCGAACATTTCGGCACGTTTGCACTCTGAAGATCAGGCAGGTCTCAACGAATAAAAAGCGACGTGACCTTTAACCCAATTTACCTGACCGCACAGCGTGGGTCTTAAAATAGACACAGTTGTCACATTAAGCAGCAAAATCGCCCATATGCAAAAATGGCATTTGTGAGCCTCGCGGAATCGGTTTGACGTGCACACTGGACACGTACCCGAGGTGAACTTTGCGGAATGCCTGAGCACGGACGCCATCTCGGTCAGCGGCGGGGACAAGATTCCGCTCCGGAGCGCGGGGAGGCGGGCAGCAACGCTAAGAGCGAGCGCCGATTGGCCGATAAACAGACACGCCCACCAAGTGGGCGGGTCTCCAGACCAGACACTTGCGCACGATTGGCTGTCAGATACGAGTGTAGGATGTTTACAAGAAAATTTATTAGAAAATCCAAGATGCATGAGGTTTCACAGTAAATCTTAAAATGCAGAAATCCATCACATGGGACTTGTTTCACCTCCAAACCAACAGTCTCCGGATTCACGGAAGAGTAAAAAGGGACATTGAGCATTATAAAAAAAAAAGTCATGCATTACACAGTACCTCAGTAGGACCAGTACAAGATCACATCCATGCCCAGTACCATTACATCTTTATCAACACCAGTGTTTTCAAAATTATTTACATATTGTTGTGATGGGGATTTTGTGATGTACAAGACCAAATGAAGATGAATTCCCTCCCTCTTTATTTCAGCAACAGTCTAGACAGTAGTCACTTCAAGAATAATTCACAAAAGCTTGTCTTAAGTCTTAATATACATCCACATTCACTAATGTTAACCACTTTAAAACAATCAACCTCAGTAGTCCACAGAAGCATAAAATGTCATGATACATGCACACAATACATTTTTATTTCTGAGTTCAATGCATCATGTGATGCTATTATTTGATGGTTGAACAGCATTTACTTACAGAAAGCAGTAAACATTCCAATGGTGACAAATTTTAAACTGAATCAAAATATTTTTTCAAATCAAAAAGAATAATCCAGAATCTTTTAAGGGATGAGAAACCAAATTGGTACTTGGACCTGAAAACTTAAATCAATCAGAACTGGTTCAAAAAGAAAATCAGATGACAGCAAAGCACAAAAGACGTGAATGAAAGTTGCAAAAACAGAAATTCAGACATGAAGGGTGACAGAGATTCGAATCCCACGGCAACTGAACAGGGATGTTACTGCTGTACATGACATTGAGCTAGTCGGTGCATTACAAGAGAAATGGTTTTCACTAGACATAAATACCTCTGCATTTTCACAAGTCCAGTTACAAGTCAAACACGGTGGGGAATGGCCACAGCACAGGCGCTGTTACACTCAAGCATGCATGCTAATGCCATGGAACAGGACTTTGAATGCACCGAGAGAGAATGGACATCACGATTTATTACATACATTAATGTTCCAAACACAAACTAACCTGAGGAAACAGGCTTGTGGAAATCTGTCTGCAATTTATACTATTAGTACATGTACAGTATTAAGTAATCTCCCTGTTCTTGCTCATCCTATCATCCCTGTGTGTCTCTAACATCTCTTTAGTCAGGCTAAGAAAGTAAGTAGACACACATCAGTCATTGGTCACAGTATAATACGTCAGCAGATCTTGCCCCCCCCCCCCCCCCCCCCCCCCCCATCCCTAGCTGAACCTAGCCTAACTTCCTGTTTGTACAGCTTTCATACACAATAACTTTGTGCAAGTTGCTGCTGGAAGGAAGGCATGCTCTCTAGTCATTCCAGTCCTTCTTAATCTGCAGGTTCCACTCCCATGAGAGGTGGTCTGTTTTGTCATCATCTGTGAAGCAGGACTTGATGTGGTAGGTTCCTCGAACAATCATGCCCTTGGGCGCCTCCTCCACGGGGGTGATGAACTCATGTTCCTCGGCCCGTGGCCCGTAGCTACCCACCATGTACACTGCCTTTTCCACTGTATGAAACAAGATGTGATGACGTTAGCGAATACTTTTATTTATTTAACCTAATAGTGATTTTAATGCTGATTTGTATATATGTAGTATGAGACACCTGAGGATCCAGGAGCTCAGCATATTAGACTAAAATAGAAAGATGTGAAACACCATATGCTTAAATGGGAGACATCATTTGGTTGGATGGTTAAATGATTGTCATTAATATGTCAAAGCATTAAGAAATGTATCTCTTTATTCAGATGAAAAATATGTAACATTTCATATAGCTAGAATAGGGTTAAATATTACTTTATTATGTTTAAAACAGACAGCATATCAAATGTTCACATCGCATGCAACTTTTTGTACATACACCTCAGTCCTTTCCTGTATGTGAGATGCACATATTTCAGACCGGACACAATCTCTCGGTTGACCTATGGTAAAAAAGGGAAATAGTAATATTAGTAAAAATCATCTTTTCATCATCTTTGATGATGAAAACTGCTTTAAACTGCAGATGCTTTAGCACAAAGTCACCAGCAGATGTCATTAGTAATTAGGACGAGTTACTAGACCATTCGCAACACATCCAACATCCCCTTTCTGCCACTGCCCCTGAAGCCCTGGACATCATTACAGATATCAAGCATAAGTTAAATTTTCTCCAGGTTTCTTTCTTTCTTTCTTTCTTTCTTTCTTTCTTTACCAGGTTGTATGAGTTTGGTCTGACCCAGAGAGATGCTGTGAACGGTCTACAAACTCATCTTTTGTAATTCAGGATTCTGTGCAATTATTTGTCTCTGATTATGTTGGTTGGTATTCTAAAAATCCATAAATAAAAAAAGTGAAAAAAAAATACAAATATACATCCAAGACAAATATTTGCCAGAGCAACATGTATACACACTCTTCCCGAGATCTGCATTTTTTGGATCTCGCATATTTTGGGCATTTTATTTTTAGGTAGTATAAACTTCTAGCTTGGGAAAGCATATCTGTGTTTATGCAGAAATTCAATGGTGTTGCCCTCTGGATCAGTACAGAATAAGAAAGAAACCATTCTTTAATTACAACTGACTTTGTTGACGTAAGAACTAGACTTCTGTAATTATATTATAATTATATGTCAAGATGTGAGAACCCTATGGACCTTAGGGACATTTTGCCAACTTTACAGGAGAGCAAAAACAGAATCTATTAATGAACTTTGAGTGTAGTCTCCTCCTAGAACAGTCACCTTATCATTGTGGAGGAGTTTGAGAGCCCTAATGATCCTAGGAGCTATGTTGTCTGGGGCACTTGGTGGGTCTCCCATGACAAATTGGTATAGGGGAAAGGGTGAGATAAAGAACTGTTTTGAAGATCTTTCATTGAAAAAAAAACAAAGAGTCCAAGTAGGGTTAACAGGGTCCCACCCTCAAGCCAGGCCTGAACCAGACACATGGGCTTATCCAACTGTGGACCCACCACCCGCAGGAGGAACATGAAGGGTCCGGTGAGAGAGATTGGACACTCTCCTTTGCTGGAGTTGCCCCAGGTTAGAGGCGGAGGGCTGGGGTTGGCTTTTTGTTAGCAGTCTGTTTGTGCCTTCGGGTCATGGAATGGGTCCTGACTGTTGTTTGTGCTTATGCACCAAATAGCAGCTCAACGTACGCACACTTTTGGAGTCCCTGGGACAAGTGCTAGATAGTGCTCTGACTGGGAACTCCATAGTCCACTCATGTGGGCAATGACAGCATGGCCTGGAGGGGAGAGTGATTGGGAGGAGCGGCCCGCCAGAGTGGTGTTCGAACATAAGGATGACCATCGGTACACTTGGCACCATGGCAGCCTAGGTCACAGGTCGATGATTGACTTTGTAGTTGTATCTGACCTGTGGCCATATGTTTTGGACACTTGGGTGAAGAGAGGAGCAGAGCTGTCAACTGATCACCACCTGGTGGTGAGTTGGATCAGATGGCAGTGTAAGATGCCATGTAGACCTGGCAGACCCAAACGTATAGTGAGTGTCTGCTGGGAATTCCTGGCAGAAGAACCTGTCAAGGTGGTCTTCAATTTCCCACCTCCGGCAGAGCTTTGACCACGTCCCGAGATCAGTGGGGGATATTGAGTCCGAATGGACCTTGTTCCACTCTGCGATTGTTGAGGCAGCTGTTGCTAGCTGTGGTCGCTAGGTGACTGGTGCCAGTCATGGCGGTAACCCTTGTACCCCCTGGTGGACACCAGAGGTAAGGGGAGCAGTCAGGCTGGAGAGAGAGAAGGCCTACAGGGCATGGCTGGTCTGTGGCTCTCCGGAAGCAGCAGACAGATACCGGACGGCCAAGCAGGGTGCAGCAGTGGCAGTCACCAAGGCAAAATCTCGGGTGTGGGAGGAGTTCGGTGAGGCCATGGAAAGGTTCTGGCAAACCATCTGATGCCTCAGGAGAGGAAGGCAGCAACTCGCTCACAGTTTACAGTGGGGATGGGGAGCTGCTGACGTCAACTGTGGCTATAGTCGGGCGGTGGAAGGAATACTTTCAGGACTCCTCAAATCCCACCAACACGCATTGGGTTGGGATGCCTGGGTATGGACTTTCCAATCTCAGGGGCAGAAGTTGCTGAGGTAGTCAAACAGCTACACAGCGGCGGAGCCCCTGGGGTGCATAAGATCATTCCTGGGTATCTCATGGCTATGAATGTTGTAGGGCTGTCATGGTTGACACATTGCGTGGACATCGGGGGCAGTTCCGGTGGAGAGGCAGACTGGGGTGGTTTTTAAGAAGGGGGACCAGAGGGTGTGTTCCAACTATAGGGGATCACACTCCTCAGCATCCCTGGAAAGGTCTACTCCAAGGTACTGGAGAGGAGGGACCAGTCGATAGTTGAATCTCAGATTGAGGAGGGGCAATATGGTTTTCATCCTGGCCGTGGAACTGTGGACCAGCTCTTTACCCTTGCTAGGGTGATGGAGGGGGCATGGGAGTTTGCCCAACCAATCCACATGTGTTTTGTGGATTTGGAGAAGGTTTATGACCGTGTCCCCAGGGGCACCCTATGGGGGGCGCTCCAGGAGTATGGGGTGGATGGACTTTTGTTAAGGGCCATTCAGTCCCTATACCAGAGGAGCGTGAGTTTGGTCCGCATAGCCGGCAGTAAGTCGGACCTGTTCCCGGTGAGGGTCGGACTCTGCCAGAGCTGCCCTTTGTCATCGATTCTGTTCATAACCTATATGGACAGAATTTCGAGGCGCAGCCGTGGTGTGGAGGGTGTTGAGTTTGGTGGCAGGTTTGATAAATGGCATAATTGCCGTAAATGTAAATGAGTATCTCGTCTTTGCTTTTTGCAGATGATTTGGTCCTCCTAGCTTCATCAGGCTCTGACCTTCAGCTCTTGTTAGGTAGGTTTACAGCCAAGTGTGAAGCGGCTGGGATGAGGATCAGCACCTCCAAATCTGAGGCCATGATTCTCGACCCGGAAAAAGGGTGGTTTGTCAACCTCGGGTCAGGAGGGAGGACAGGGGACAGTCCCCCTGGAGCAACTTTGTGTCCCTGAGCAAGACACTTAACCCTATGGCAGTAAGTGGGATTTGAACCTGGGTCTTCTGGTTCATAGGCGAGTGTGTTATCCACTAGGCTACTACCATACCCTCAGAGTAGAACCGCTGCTCCTCCACATTGAGAGGAGCCAGTTGAGGTGGTTCGGACATCTAGTCAGGATGCCCCCTGGACGTCTCCCTGGGTAGGTGTTTCGGGCATGTCCTACCAGCAAGGGGCCCCCGGGTCAACCAAGGACATGCTGGAGAAATAATATCTCCAGTCTGGTCTGAAAACGCCATGGGGTCCTGCTGGAGGAGCTGGTGGAGGTGGCTGGGGAGAGGGCTGTCTGGGATTCCCTACTTGGGATGGTGCCCCCACGACCCGGACCCAGATAAGCAGGGGAAGACAGTGACAACTTTGTGTGTAGTGAACAATATTTTGCTCAAAAACTTTTTGTGACCTACAGTCTAAATTCTGATTCTGCATGTTAAAAGCAGATTCTGCATGTTAAATAACTCTGTAAAATAACTATTCATACCATTGCCATTAGAAAGAGTTTGAGCGTTTTTTTATTAAATTCACAGAAATGTCACAAATGTCATGTGTGTATTTCCATCGCACCTTGAAGTGAATCTTCACCCTGTAGTCAACACCTTCTTTCATTACGAAATTCTGCTTCTTCAGAGCTTCTAGGTCACCTAAAGTAAAAAATAAAGGCCTGTCAGAATACATTTTATGACAAAGAAAAAAAAAAAACTAAATAGCTTTTGTTCCAACATTGAAGTACTTCTAAAAGCCGTGCATATTGTTCAAGCTTCATCTTCTTTTCGTCCAGCAGTTCATCTGGGTTCACGCTAAAAGCCTCCTTCACCAATAAGTCAAGAGAGCAACTGCTGCGTTATCCGTTTATCCCTCAAATTCGCCTTAATTGGGTTATAATGGATTCTGAGAGAGGAGATACAGAGTCAGAAGAATGATAATATCGGGGATGACTTCTCCCCGTTGTGGTAGGACACGAATTGCTTTGTTCTCTGCATTGAAGCAAGCTTTGTGTCTAGTGTTCAGTAGTGTACAGAGTAAAGCTATTTAGCATTGGCATGCTAATGTGCAATGTTCAGTGGTCTGACTAAACTCCTCCTCAGTCTTACTTAAAGACATGGACGGTGTGCTTCATGTAGTCATTTTCAATCACAGCAGACTAAAAGCTGCTCTCTAATCCTCACACAATATTCCCAACATTGCCCCATTATTTGCACACACTCCAAATTCTATTACAGCAGCGTTAGCACTGTCTAGCATTAAACACAAATTATGAAAACCTAATGAAATGCATTAGGAGCCTTGCATATAGGATATTTAGAAATATTCTATAAGAATATTTGAAACAGGCTGGTGTTCACGTATGCCTTTGTTAATTGAGGGTAAATGCACTAAATCACTGCAGCATTTTGCTATTCATTATTGTAAGGAATACGGCTTGAGCTTATTGTTATTTGCTATAGATTTGGTATAGCTACCGCGCCAAACTGAAGGGCTTGGCAGTATTCTGTGTTCCCCAGCATAGTTCACTAGCACTTTCAGTGACAGGAGCCAACTTCAAGCATAGACGGAAGTGTATTTCTATCCATCATTAGCATAAAGTCAGGGGTGATAATTTGAGACGTGCCATAATATTCCTCTTTATTCTTTCCACCCACGAGAATGACAGGAAGCATGAAAGGGCCCAGGGGAGTCATCGTTACACGAACGGAAAATGGGTCAACAGTAGAAGAGGCCTGTACCTGCTGTCTGAATCCACGAACACACCAGCGGGTGGTGGTGAGCAGCGGAATCGAACTCGAAACACACCCACACCCAGTTCTTCTCTTTCGTCTTCTTTTCCCAATACGCACCTGATACTCTCTCTATTCTCTAGCCATATTACACATTTCACAGGGAGTGCCTGCAGAATTTAGATTCAGCCTATAACCCTGTGTCAGAATGGGGATGTGGGTGTGTGTGTTCCCTCCAGTGCAGCAGGAGTCACCAGGGCCACCAACTCCAGCAGCAAAATCTCATTTAACTCCTCTATCTTGGGCACAGACCGTGGTAAGGTCATTAATGAGATGCGTTTATTACAGCTTTCTGCTAGAAAAGGGTGGTAGAAGCCTAGTGGGTAACACACTCGCCAATGAACCAAGTTGCTCTGGATAAGGGCGTTTGATAAATGCTCTAAATGTAAATGTAGACAGAGACCCTACAAATCATATGCAGTCCGATTAAACCATTTTTTACACTACTTTGGACTATTCTGCTACACCCAATGCAAATAGTTGATTTTGCACTTTGGGTGCTAGTACCAGTAAAAATTTTCACATATATTTCACTTTGAGCAACCTATTTTGAGTTATAGAGCTGGCCGTATTCCTTATTTCTTCTACATACAATGTGTAAAAAAAGGAAGGACGTGGCAGGGAAGAGTAAGGTTGTGTAAATGTGCTTGCGACGGAGGAGGTGCTTAGTGTTTAATACTTTTGAAAACCATGTTGATTCTCTTTGCACCTTTTAATGAACAAGCCTGTGTGCAGTTAACTCTAAATTCTGAGATGCCTCTCTCTCTGTTTGCTCCATTACTGAGTCAGAAAATAAGAGCAAACCTAATCCTGGCATCAGCATAGAAGAGCAGAAGATGTACATGGAGAGCCTGGCACCACGAGTGCTTTCGCCCTCGCCTCCACACAGGTCTCTACACCCCCATCCATGCCCAGCCTCTGATGCACAACCATGCAATCTCGAGAATGACTGTCCAATGTCAGTTACGGTCAGTCAGACGTCCTCTGCGTGGTGGGATATGGTGGTGGGTGTATCTATAGTTGTTGCATGTTAGAAATATTATACACAGGAAACAAGAGGGATGCCTTATTTTTTAAACTCCAGTTATTCGATTCCTTCATTTGTGCATTTCTTTTCAAGTATGCTACATGATTTGGCAGTCAGCCGAGCAGTAAAAAAAAAAAACTACTCATATCTCTCAACGCTGGCTGATGGCAGCAAAGATTTCCTTTTACGGTAACAGCCTAAAATGCGGCTGTTTCAGAGTATGTGTGAACAGGAAAGAGGAAACCACCAGAAGCCTCGACTCACCAATGTTTCATGGTTACGCGAATCTGAAACACTGTCCAGAATAAATGGAACATGCTGACATTAATGCAATAGTAGAACAAACAGTCAAAGGGGCAAATAAGTGCATGTCTGAGTTCTAAATAATTTTCTTGTGTGTTATAGCTAACATTCCAATTTAACAGATCTAAAGCAATGGTTGCCAGTATGGGGGAAGCTATTGCCGGATGGCATGAATATGTGTTGAATGCAATAAATGCTGTTAGTTGACTGATACTAAGTGTATTTCCACATTTCCATTATGTTCAACAGCGACAAATCTGTTTTTTCTCAAAAAACTATGAACATTGTTACTGGGCCATGCAAGGTGAGTGCTGCACATTTGCAACATGACCCTTGAGAGTGGCACTCATTTTTGCCCACATCATTCCAGAATCTACAGATTTGCCACAGCGATGTTACCCCTGAATTTTGTTAAAACCTGTCCATACACCTCATTATATTCTTCCATCTCTATATATGTCAATGATATGATCACAACTGACCAGATGTGGGACCATTCCCTACACACTGTTCTGACTTTGACACAATGGTATTGTGCTCATCAGTCAGAGGAGTCAGCAGACATCACTGTCACTGGTGGGAGGAGGGTGGCCCTGTCGGGACTAGAAGGTAACAAACATGTACTGTGCAAGGCAGCAGATGGGCTCTTGTTTCTGATTTGCACAGGGCAGCATACAGGGTGCAGATGCAGGGCAGGTGTTTCTAATAAATTGTTAAGCGATTAGGTCGATCGCATTTCCTGCGATACTTCGTAATTTATCAGGCAGGTGTGCATGCACTGAGCTGCAGATCTACTGCCTGCTCTGCAAGGAGAGGCTTAATATGCAACTGATGTCCACTGATGGCTGATTACGCTGTTGCTGAGTTGGCCGCACAGGGAGAAAGACAGAGACTGAGCCAAAGGATCCTACCATTGCCTAGCAACCAGGTGACCTTTCGCCACTCCAGCCACTCAGACGCTGGGAGAGGATCCCTAGAGCTCGGACCAGGCAGCGGAGGGTTTCTCTGTCTGCTGACAGCAGGTGCGGAACTGCTCCCCCACCCACCTCCACCTCCGGTACAGTGCGTCGCCTGAAAGGCCCCCCTTCCAACCACCCGCCTGCTCCCACCTCCCTCAGGAGGAATGACATCATCCGACTTGAGGCTGAGGAGGCGACTCATTAGGATGCAGCACAGATCCTCCTGAGGTTCTGTCAATACTGTCAACTAAGCAAATGCTTTCTCCCCTCACAGGGAAAAAACGGGCTTTTATTCCACGCCTTTCAAGACCCTTTACTCTGTGACAACAGAGCGGAACTTACAGATGAGTGATGGCAAAAAGGATGTGTGGGTCCCCTCAAGATCAATAAAGTATGAGCTGTGCGCAGAGCTGAATGCGTGTATTCTAAAACTTTTGGTCTTCCCCTGTTACTGGGTGGGGCCCGGAGGGTCTACAGATCCACCGGTACAGACCCGCCATTCTTATTTACAGCGCATGTGTTATATGTTACACTGGATGCTGCTTCTGGAGTACCACGATTCACACTACACAGACTGCAGCAGCTTTATCCTGCCTTTGTTTAGCTCAGGGTGCATGTCCAATGCTAGCACAGCGAAGGGGGCATTCTTAAAGCAGGATCTCTGGCTTTATTCGTCAATGGCACTTTTTTATGAGGTACACAATGAAATCTCCTTTTGCAGCAATCACTTGTTACGTGTGTTTTCACTGTTACAAATTTGTCCTCCGTTATAAACCCACTGTTACAATTTATGAATACTTCACTTGTGAGTCTTCACGGGCATTGCAGTCACTTTCTGAACAATGCTGCAATCAAGAAGTGTGAAGCAAAATTTTTGGAATGCCTGACATTTGTATTCAAGCTTCGGCTTGCACCTAGTGAAATACCTTCATGTCTGGATGACTTGCTGATACATGGAGCTTTTCAGGAGAAATGTGAAGAAACAAGCAACATTTGAGTAAGTTAAAAAAAAAAAAAAAAAAAAAAAAAACATTTACCTTTTAGGTCCATGGTGATGGGTCCAGGGGCTTGGTCACAAATAAGGCTCAGCCTAGTCACCTGGACATTAGGAATGGACAGGTCTGCAATAAAAAAAAAAAGTAGAGATCACAGCTCCTCTCTGTACCTCAGCAAGGGGACTTTTGGGGGGGGGGGTCATAAAATCAATTATCTTGGGGTGGTGGTTAATCTTTAAGGTCAAAAGTCTGAATGCGAACTCCAGCTTTGTGATTGCAGAGATTTCTGTTCTTTCCTCTGGGTTCTCTGGTTTCCCATCTCTCAAATGCATTCACACTAGATTAATTGGCAACTCTAAATTGGCCATAGGCATGAGTCTGTGAGTGAATGGTGTGTAAATGGTGAGCCCTGGCACTGGCTCTAGAAAGAGTAACCCAGTTTCAGCAGTTATTGAGTGACTAAATTCAGGGCATATCAAACTATAATTCTTAAACAATAATTTTTAAAACAATTACAAAACTGTTAAAATAAAATGTTTTACTACTGAATACAGGCCTATAACTATTCATGACTGAAAAAAGATCAGCTAAAATGTCACTGTCTAAAATTACATTTGCTACGTGTGGCAGGGTGGCAGGGATTGTCGTGGAGTAATGATAATCGATACAGTCATATTGAGGGCTTTTTTTAAATGCAACATCCTTACTGACTTTACATGCTTCGGTGGAGGCTTATACTCGCCAGAACAGATGCATGCGATAACAACAAATTGGAATAACTGCCTCAGTGCATTTGGGGAAACACTGTCAGCCGAGTCGGCAAAGTATTATTTTTTTGTTTTCTTGTTTAACACAAAGCCCACTTATGCACCAGTGACTGCTGTGCCTGGGTTGCGAATTTAATGTTGCACAAACGCAATTTTTTATGGTGTTTTAATATTCCCAGAATGCGGTGGGAATGTGTCTCTCATTAGGCAGACTGTCTTAAATAACACGGCTGCCACGAGAACAAGTACTTGGATCACTGAGGCTGCTCACCTCTTGTGGAAACCACTGGCAGTCTGGCAGCCAGACAGAAAGTGTCTGGCACTAAAAACAGAATTGATGAGGATGCTTCCTGTTCTGCTCCATTCATTTTCATTGGTGTGCTGTATTGTTTATTTTTTTTAAATTGCTTTTGTCAAGCAAGAAAATCTGCCATTCCAGTCCCATCGCCATGGTGACTGCTTCTATTGCGTAAAAAAAAAATAAAAACCTGAGGCTGGAGGTGAGGGTCACTGCAGAGACACCTGCCATTTGCGCTACAGGAAGTACGTCTGGACTGCCAGAGCTGGTGGGCTGTTTTAATTAAAGGCATTTTTGGACACGATGATGTTCTGGCCACTAGAAGATGGGATGGCACGATGCTTTTTAGTGCAAATTCGAGACAAGGCACTGGGGGAAGAGGTGAAGAAGAATAGTGAGGTTGTGTGCTGTTACTATAATGATGCCTAAGGGAGATGTGTGGGAGTATGTGCGTGTGTTTACAAAGAGGAAGAAACATTAATTACACGTAGAGGGTCATGGCAGCCAATACCCACATGCACGAACACACAAAAACACGGACACCTCCCCTCACACCATTTGATTTATTGTGTTAGACGAAGGAATCACCCTGAGAAAAACGCAAAACAAATTACCTGCCAACAGAAAAGGGCTGCACTGTAGTGAAGTGCTACATGCAAGCGAGGAAAAGTGAGGAATTAATATCCCTGTCTCAACAACACACATCATCACCACACCCAGCGGGTCCTTGAATTCAGCCGTGAATTCTTGCCCAGGTCTGATTCAGGGAAAGGGCTAAATGAAAGGGATAAGACTAATCCACTTCCAGCACAAGCTGCACTTATGTCTCCACTATTCCCATCGCTGCTGCTGGAACAATTGGGAGACAATTGAGATGCTGTAAGCAAATCTTTTCTCCATTACACTGAAACACAAAACGCTAACCTTTCAAAAGCTGGCTATTACTGAAGGCCATTACACAGAAGAGCTGGCTATTATTAACATCAGAGCAAAGAAGACGGTGAAGCACTGCTCAGTTCGGATTGATCTAGGATGAACAGTCAGCTGTACTTCATTGCTGGGTCTGACTTGAAATATATACATCATACAGACTTACATCACTCTATCTTCATACTATGTCATATTGCAGCAGCTTCTGGAACTATATTTAATTTATTTGCACTATCTAGTGGGAAATAATGCCAAAAATGATTACATTTTATATGTTTGCATGTTGCACTGCCCAATTCAGTTCTAACTGGCAGAGCAGAGATAACAGTTTCAATGCAGAGCACGTGGACAGTGGCAATTAATTTAATTATGTTGAATTTACTTTAAATTTTGCATTTAATTTTAAAATCCATACAAATGATTTAAAATTGTATTTGAACATTTTTGGACAGTGAACGCAATATTAACTATGTTATATATCTTCTTCACTTTTGTTTCCAACCATACACCTTTACTACAGAATACTATAAAACGGATGATAATTTTTAACAAATAAACTGTGCATAGTTTTGTTAGAAAAATCCCTGAACTTACAGGAGCATGATTTAGGTTAGTGATCTGAATTTTAATTTGCATGGTTTTGATGTCCATTTCAGTGTGAAAGTAGCTGTAGTTTGGGGTTCAAAGGAGGAGCGCTTTCAACTGTGAGAAGGCTGGGTCTCCCTCAGGCCCTGCGGCGCGGGGAGCGCGTTGTTCTCGGGGGCTGAAGCAGGACTGGATTGTGGATCAAACAGTGAGGCGGAGGGAGGGCTGTCTCTGGGGGCTTTGAGGGTGCAAGATGGCAGTGTATGTGAAATGCTGATCACACAAATACAAAGGAAGAAAGGAAGAAAGAGAGAGAGAGAACCAGCGAGAAAAGGACCCGTCAGTCATCGGTTCCTATGAAAGGTATCTCCATGCCGGTGTGAAACTGTAAGGGAACACTGAGTGTGTGAGATGTCAATCTGTCATTCCACTGCCTCTGATAAACCTTATCATCACCCACTGGAGTGATGCACAGTGAGAGGAACCTCACCTTCAGGAATACTATATATATGGGTAATTTTAGCAATTAAATTTCTTCCCTTTGTGGTGTTCATTAAATTGACTGTAAACAAATCTGTGTTGCTGTGTCAGTGGTGTGTTGCTTGCATGGAACTGTACTGCTTTTGCTTTAAGGGTCAATGTAAGGTGTATGGACATATATACACATAATACACTGCCTAGTCCATGTGAAAAGGGCTGTAAATGAGACTGGCTCAGTAGAATATTTAGTCCAGAAACTGCAAGTGAACAGCATCTTCACAGGGAATGGAAGATGCAGTAAAAATGACAACGTCATAAAGGATTTTGGATGACAGATATGAAAAATGTATGCCCCATATACAATATAGTAGATTTTTTGACATGCACAATCTAGGAAGGAGATCACGTTCATGCATTATGGATTCAAAATGGATCTTTGCAGATTTTTTCAGACATATTATACATGAATGCCCATGTCATTCATAGCCGAACTGACCTGCCACCACTGGGCCAGAGCCCAGCAGAGCCTGCTTGTACTTGTTGAGACTCTCGTCGTCCTTGTCCAGTTCCTGGATCTCCTGCAGGGACTTCTGGGCTGGTGCCTGGTAGTTCAGGTCTGTCTCATCTTCCTCTTCTGTAATGTGCTTCTCTGTCTCTTTATCAGCCATGATACCTGCAAAAGCACAACAGGAAGCTCACAAATGTGTTTCCTGCCGTAATTACAGCTGTACAGCTTCAAAAGCCCCTAAGGCTACACAAAAATTTACATTTTATACATTTCTATTATGCATTATGTTTATCATGAGTTTCACTTTGCTATATTATGCCATTATCATGCTATATCTAGTATTTATATCCGATCTTGCCATATACCCTGATGACATGATCCAAAATACAAAATTAGTTTAGTTCAATGGACTGTAATTCAGGTTGTTCTTGGTAACACCCATTCCAAGTTGAGCTGAAATGCTGCCCCATGGTCATTTAATGCCAAAAATCCCATTTTGGGTTCCCTGATGTCTGGATTTATCGCTAGTTTCATCCAGAGCCATTTGTTCTCATTCTCAGTCTGAGATTAATACCAGCGCTGACACAGATGCCCTGAGATGCTCATTTTTATTATGGTCCATTTGGAGAAAAAGAGACCTTCTGCTCTGCACACAATGGTGTAATAATGGCCTCACTGTCTACGCCGGATTATTAATGAAACTCGTTAGCTCTTGTTCAAGCTCCTGCACCAACTATGGACAAATAAAGATTGCAATTACAGTGCTTTCTTTTTAATGGCGGCAGGCTCGTGGGCACATCTGTCTGGATGTGGTGAGAAAAACACCTGTATTGATCTCTGCAGAGGGAGACCCTCCCACCATCCCCCATCACCACCATCTGCACTCTTGATGGGGGCAAAGCGAGGCTATTTGTCTCGTTAATTAGCCAAAAGTGAGACGCACAAAGGGAGTTTGGTCCTTATCGCCCAGGAGAGCTTACAGCGCTAAACAATGACATCACGGTTTCCACCTGTCTAGACAGGATTTAGAGACGCAAGGGAAATAGGTACCCTTGGATACAGGAGTAGCAAGAGAGAGAGGAAGCGGAGACCCCTCCCTGATTATCACAAACAGCGGCAGCGCAAGAGGCAGTGATATTTACAACATGTCCTTCCTGACCAGGGACAAACACGTCCGGATCAATGGAGACGCACATGCTCACTGATCTGCAGTGACCTTGTGGAGTACGGCTTATGATAAAGGCTCGGTCCTCTGGACTAAAGGCAGGAAACATCTAAGTGCTTTAATGTGCACTTGCATAATGGAAGCCTATTATTTCCAACTACAAATGCTGACATTAATACTGACATTTCTTCGCCAGAAGAAATCTAACAAGATAATAGATAATTCATTGATAACATGCACTATTAGGCAAATTAATATTCAGGCCATATATAAATAATCAGAAGCATAACTCTGCTTCTGGTTGTGTTCAACAAAGTTACTCCATATCAAAGTTACTCCATATGATTCATAATTTTATTGGTCCCTATTAAAAATATCTGTAATGCAATGCGTTGATACAATATGAACATTCATATCAAGGTGAAGGTGAAGCTATTCAATGTTCTTTGTTCAAAGATTTGATAGTAACCACCTGAAAAGTGTAAGTCTATCTTGGTCCAGGTCATGCTCCCAGCCATATAAAAAAAAACTCTGTTTCACTGGTAATACAACCTCCCCATTATAATGGAGTGCCACCCCCACTGCAGCAGACAATTTAAGGAAGTGCAAGTGGGTCAACTTCCAATATATAACATTAAGTTTAAAACCCCCAATAAACCTCCATCTCAGTAAATATTACATTTGCTCCTTCATAATTAATCCAAATGAATCCATAAATCATAATACTTTGCACACAAGCTCGTTAGCGTGTATTTAACCTGGATAAAATTGCCTCATCATTCATTCAGCAAGTCGCAGGCATTTACATTTCTAATGCTCCCTACCACAGATACCATTACGAGTAATCCCAGTCCTGTCAAACTCTGGACCCCATAAAAAAAAAAAAAAATTAAGAAAAAAAAAGATTCATGAGAGATTCATTGCATGCATGGCCTTTTCTGACAACCATGGAAAATGAGGCACTTAAAGGAATGCAAACTCTCTCTGTATAAATGAGAGCAGTAATGGAGGCATGTCTTCGGCCCTTCTGTCCGCTCCCAGAGTGTATATTCGGTCAGCAGACCACACACACTCTCTGCTGCTTTTCACAGGTTGCTGATTTATGCTTCACCAAATTGTTCCAATTAGCTAATTATTTAAACAGGGTTATTGTGATAAATTGCCATTTATTCCTGAAGGGTTTGTGCAGAATAAGAATCCCACCCCTGAAATTCACAATCGCTACAAGCTTATACCAAAAATGTGCATTCCTCGATCTTTCCACCATGCACGTCCCTTATAGCTACACTGTAGAACTGTCCAGTTAGAAGATGTTGTCCACCTTCCACTCACTGCACCATTCATCAAACTGACAATGTAAGCCTAATACAGCAGGCAGTAAGTGTGGTCTAGTAAAGTATAGGGTCAGGAATGTCTGGGACTGTCAGGAGCAGACTCAACATATCAAATATATTGTATTTCCGGTATAACATGCCATCACGTTAAACTTGCTGGAGTAGAGTTAACTGAAAAACAGCACGACATGATGCTCCATGACACCCTGATGAAGAGTTTGATCACATTCTCCTCTGTTTCGGCTCTACAACAACTGACCACACATACATAGACCAACAAACACACACATCAAATATACCATGTCCATTTTTCTTATATGTGTATATATATCCACTCTGTATATATGTACAAGGCTTTTTGTGTATATACCGACATATTTTTATTCTTATAACTTAAATTCACTGTTTTTCTTTTCTAGGACTATTTAGTTGCTTATTTGTACATTGAACGTTTTATATTCTATAGTCGACATATTGTCTGTGCTACTTGTTTTTTTTTTTTGCTGCTCTGAAAAGACAATGTTAATTAATTAATAAATGTTAATGATAATAATGGATCATCTCACCTCTTATCTTTTGAATTTTTCGCTGCACACACGAACAACTGCCTGTGCACAGTTTTCATTCTGTTTGTCCGTGCTAGTGATGTTTACTGCTAGCATATGCTAATGACATTTTGTTCTTCTACAAAAACTTCAGCTGTAGCCTGCTATTCCACAGCCATCGCCATCGTTCAGTGAAATTATCTTCAGTTCTTATGAAATTGTTGTCAGAACACCTACTCATTTATGGGTCTTGCATTTTTTTTACATTACAGAACAACACTGAAGACACAGGACAATGAAATAACACGCGTGTGAGGTTGTGTAATCAACAAAAAATAGCAAACAAGGCAAAAAGTTGAGCATTTGAGGCTTCTCTCCACCACCTTAAATTAGACAAGATGGATCTCCAGCCTGCTCCTTCACTTATTAATCACATTAAGCAGCTTCTGGTGATGACATTTTGGATTCTTCAAAATGGCCTCCATCTTAAGACTCCATAAGCACCACCGAGCACTTGTGTCCAAACTTTTGACAGGTAGTGCACACGATATTCTCCTGTTTCTTTAAAGTGTGCAGAAGGCGCACTGGGATTTGAATCGGGACGAAGGCCGAGGGCATCTATATTCCTAAGCTTGGGAGCAAGCTGGTATTCATCCAGCCTGGCACACTCCCGCTCATGCACGTTCCCATTAGAGGCAGGTCATCTTTATTAATGAGCAGGAAAAGTGACAGCAATTACCACAGGTCAGTGGTGTTAACGGTTCTACGTCTGTGGAGTTGCAAAGGGTCTTTTTAATTGGTCTAGCAGTAGAATCATGAATATTTCTTTTTAGGTGTGGGGTATGAACTGTATAAATCTGTGTTGTTAAACTGCTGTGCTAAATACACATTGATAAGATGCTTATTCTGAACTATGCAGATGATGAGAAGTTAGATGTGAAGACCCTAGCCTAATGCCGCACCCCTGACCACCCTGACCATGGTGGTCCGACACAGGGGAAGCAGGGTTTTTCTTCAACATGCTTATGATAGAAGCAAGATTCAGCCACTCAGCACTCGCAGCATGTACGTCCTCCTCAGTTCTCAGTTAGGCACACTGGTCTGAATCACTCAACATGAACAGAAAAGGGATATTGAACCATGGCAGACTGGCACAACAGGAACTAGCAGGACGTGTTGTAGGTCAGGGGACCTGCTCACAGTCCACTGCCCCCTTTAGCTCATCCTTACCACATGTCCTTGGTGGACACCATATGTGGGTGGTAGTAGCCTAGTGGGTAACACACTCGCCTATGAACCAGAAGACCCAGGTTAAACCCGACTTACTACCATTGTGTCCCTGAGCAAGACACTTAACCCTAAGTAGCTCCAGGGGGACTGTCCCTGTAACTACTGATTGTAAGTCGCTCTGGATAAGGGCGTCTGATAAATGCTTTAAATGTAAAATGTAAACGTATTGCAACTACACCGACCGACGGAGAACAAAGCAGAACTGTGAACAGTTGTCTTTCTGCAGAGGAACTGCTGCTTATCAGAGTAATAAAGCTACCTGATGGGTGATTGATATGATATCATCAGTGCCATTATAAGATGCACATCTATATCAGAATTGCAATTTGAGAACTTTACACCAGAAATATTCTAGACCTGCGTCAGAAACACCCATGTGTATTTAAGACAGACAAAAATGAACCGATTCAACCTTACATCATTGAAAATAGATGTTGGTTTCTTGCTAGCATTTCAGCATTCACATAGTTAGAAGATACATTTCACATTAGGCCATGAGGGGAAAAAAATTAAATGCTACAACCGCATCCGCAAGTCATTTGTTAAAATCAAACTACTGTAAGTGGCTACCAATCACCATAGCCAAAATTCATGGTATATTCAATATGAATGTATTAAGATTGCATAATGTACCCTGGTTGTCCGAGTGGCCATGTTTATTTGTTTCTGCACAGTTATGTTCACGCTTAAAAAGCCCAGAAGTGCCGTGTGATTTTGACGATTATGACACTCAACGTGTCACGCTGTTGACTATATGTCAGACAGCCTAGCCTTGCCCAGGCCAAGGGGTCCTTATCTCCTCAGCACCTGCTCAGTTGGAAGGGTTGTGAAGGGGGGGGCGGGGTTTGGTCGAACCCTCGGTGCGCCCCACCATCTGCAGCCTCAGCATGGAGTTCTACAATATTCATGTGGTCTTCCCCCATTCAACAGCCCCTTCCCCCCCCAGGCCAAACCTTCATCTCTGCCGACAAACTTCACTCCCCACTTTGAGATAACAGCAGGCGTAAAATGTAGCAGACACACACACACACAAGCTTGCACGCTCTGAGCGAACAGCATGCTCATTTTCCGCATTGTTAATTCCTGTGCTCAGGTATCTGACGTGGCTTGTAACAGACTTCAAAGGGGAGACGGACGAACTGGTCCAGAGATCAGCAGAATAGCTGCGGGAGTGAAGGTGCCGATCCAACTAGACCCTTAGCATGTAATTACATGGCACGCCATGACGACATGCCGGGGCGGCCGCGCGGGGAGACAATGTCCGATCGATGGCCAGCGAGCCAAGCCACCTTTGCACCGTTTAAATACACATTACGTCCGACAGCGTCCACAGCCTCCCAGAGACCGGCATCAGGATTTCAGATGCACTTTCTCTGCCTTTAATCAGTTGAAGCCTGAAAAAGGATTTGAGGTGTGAAATAAAGCACAGTGAAGCGTGCATGCTTGGATATGCAGTGCACTGCAGAACACACGCTGGCTTTGGGGCTGGGTCTCTGGTACACCACTTCACAGACGTGGAAGTCAGCGCAACATCCCTAAATTTCATTTTTTAAACCAAGTTGGTCTTTGTTTGAGCTGAAATGGAAAGTGCCAAATGGAAATACATATTTTATTTCAAGCAAATAAAAAAAAAAACATACACACACACACATATATATATATATATATATAAAAATCAATGCTCAAACCAAATATCGTGAATTTTGCTACGTAATAAAATTAATGACTTTTTAGAGTGACATGCAAGTACTGGGCTCTGACCAGGAGCTGTTGAATGAGGACATGCATGTTAAGAAGAACTTCATTTCTCACCTCTGTAGCAAACAGTCAGCCAGAGCAGCTCTAAAAATTGACCCCCAAACTCACAAACATCCAAGCCCAACATGATGCCAACCGAGGCTGCTTCCCAGAGGTTTTCAATAAAAAAAAAAATAAAAATAGAATAAAATTATATGTATGCAAATTCTGTCCAAAAAAAGTGGGCTAAGGGAGCTTCACTTTAGTGTCAACGAGAGAAAAAAAAAATGTCACCAACACATTCTGTCAGAGACACAGGCAAAGACAGAGAATCCCTGGGTGTAGGCGGGCGTGGACGGGCAGATGGGATGCGTCCGTGGTCCGCGCCGGACGTCGGTGGCCAGGCTGACGGGACAGCGGCAGCGTGGAGGAGAAGTGATGTGGGAATGCTATTCCTGTCCGCAGACTCCGGATCGATCCCCAGGCAGAGGCGGCTGGATCCTGCGCCTCAGTTCGGCGTGCCTCGCTCTTCCATCTCTCATTAGCCGAGAGGCTGCGATGATCTCATCCTTTCTCTCTCTCTCTCCTCCAGCCCGCTCCCTCGCTCTCTCCCACCCTTCCCACTCCTTATTCCGTTCCGCTCGGTCTTCTCCAGTCCCTCTCACCCCTCCCTTGCACACTTACACACTTCCAGCTGTCTGGAGTCTCCTCTCATTCCCTCGCTGGCACGTTTGTGCGCCTTTCTATTAAACTTTCATCGCTATGTTGTCCCACCCTCAGCTCTATGTCATTCCGTTGTTCATTGTCTTTCAGCCGCCGCTCCCCTGATGCAGTCTCACGCGCGCCATCGTTTGTCAGTGTCTTGTCAACACGTGCGGTTTAAGCTGTAATGCCCGTCTCACCAATCCCCCCCCCCCCCCGAGCCTGCGCTATCTGTCATGCCTTGAGGTCCTCCACCTGTCAAGGTGTAGGGGCGAGGTTACCATGGTGATGCCCCTCGTGCATAAGAGCATGCCGCTCCCTGTGATGCATGTCCTCTGCTACTGGATGCTCCGGACCATTTCCAGAGCACGGGTCCTATCAAACGGCCATTTATACAGTACTGTCAGTATTGTTACTTGTCGTATTTGTACTAGTAGAAAAGAAATCCCTGCACATGCAGATAGCGGAAAGCGGCACGGGTCTGCGGCAGAAGCAGCGCGCCCATTTCCTCGCTCCGATTTCAGCCCTGATAAACGGACGCCGCCCTGCTCCCTCGCGGTCTCCGCTCTGCACGCCCAGCTGAGCAGAAGGGGGAAAGCTTAAAGCAAGGCCTGAAGATGAAGATACAACAAAGAAAAATAAATGTGCATTTAAAATGTGGGCGTGGGGCTCTGCTTGCACTACTGAAATGGAGAAGGTCGGGGGGGATCCGGTGAATGAGCCTGCTGCAAACAGATGTCCTGATGGTGTTGAAACAGTTAGTGCTGGACGGCTCCCGGGGGACCCTGTGTAATGTTTAGGCGCTCAGTCAGTCGTGTAGCATGATTTCCCTAAGCAGTGATCACAAATAATACAACATCCACCTCTTCCAAGCAGAAATGCGGCCCCGATCGGGTTATTTTTCTGAGAGGCGAAGGTCAGATGCAGGTAAATATTCATATAGGTCTAACTATCTTGTCCCGCAGAACAAAACACAGTTCAGGCACACGGGTCAAGGGACGAAAGCCTCCGTAGGTCTTTAGCAGTCTTTTAACAGCCTGCGCCACCATTGGGTAAACCGTATAAATACCGTTGGTCCTTTAAATACGTAAGTGGTTTGCATCACAATATATGACGGGATATTCAGTTCCATGATTGGAGAGCATGTAGTATTCCAGTTCGACAAAGAAAAAATATTTCTAAAAAACGATTTGACAAATGCTCCTCCTTGAAGTAAAGTGAAGTGATTGTCACATGTGATACACAGCAGCACAGCACACTGTGCACACAGTGAAATTTGTCCTCTGCATTTAACCCATCACCCTGAGAGGTGGTATGGGATGGTAGTAGCCTAGTGGTTAACACACTCGCCTATGAACCAGAAGACCCAGGTTCAAATCCCACTTAGTACCATTGTGTCCCTGAGCAAGACACTTAACCCTAAGTTGCTCCAGGGGGGGACTGTCCCTGTAACTACTGATTGTAAGTCGCTCTGGATAAGAGCGTCTGATAAATGCCGTAAATGTAAATGAGTGAGCAGTGGGCAGCCATGACAGACGCCTGGGGAGCAGTGTGTGGGGACGGTGGGTCCTGACTGTTGTTTGCGCTTATGCGGCAAATAGCAGCTTAGACTATCCACACTTTTTGGAGTCCCTGGGATGAGTGCTAGATAGTGCTCCGACTGGGGATCCCATTTTCCTGCTAGGGGACACGCTCATGTGGGCAATGACAGCATGACCTGGTGGTGAGTTGGATCAGATGGCAGGGGAAGATGCCACGTAGACCTGGCAGACCCAAATGTATAATGAGGGTCTGCCGGGAACACCTGGCAGAAGAACCTCTCAAGATGGTCTTCAATTCCCACCTCCGGCAGAGCTTTGAGTCCGAATGGACCTTGTTTTGCTCTGCGATTGTTGAGTGCCAACAATCGTGGTGGTAACCAGTCGTGGCGGTAACCCCCGTACCTGCTGGTGAACACCAGCGGTTAGGGGAGCAGTCAGGCTGAAGAAGGAGGCCTACAGGGCATGGCTGGTCTATGGGTCTCCAGAAGCAGCAGACAGGTACTGGACGGCTGCAGCAGTGGCAGTCGCCGAGGCAAAATCTTGGGCATGGGAGGAGTTTGGTGAGGCCATGGAGAAAGACTACCGATCGGCTCCAAAGCGGTTCTGGCAAACCATCCGACACCTCAGGAGAGGAAGGTAGCAACTCACTCACACTGTTTACAGTGGGGCTATAGTAGAGCGGTGGAAGGAATACTTTGAGTAGCTCCACAATCCCACCAACGCGCATTCCGAGAAGGAACTGTGGACCAGCTCTTTACCCTTGCTAGGGTGATGGAGGGGGCATGGGAGTTTGCCCAATCAATCCACATGTGTTTTGTGGATTTGGAGAAGGTTTATGACCGTGTCCCCAGGGGCACCCTATGGGGGGGCGCTCCAGGAGTATGGGGTGGATGGCCTTTTGTTAAGGGCCATTCAGTCCCTGTACCAGAGGAGCATGAGTTTGGTTCGCATAGCCAGCAGTAAGTCGGACCTGTTGGCCATTTGTCACCGATTCTGTTCATAACCTATATGGACAGAATTTCTAGGCGCAGCCGTGGTGTGGAGGGTGTTGAGTTTGGTGGCAGGAGAATCTCGTCTCTGCTTGTGGTCCTCCTAGCTTCATCAGGCTCTGACCTTCAGCTCTTGCTAGGTAGGTTAGCAGCCGAGTGAAGCACCTAGGATGAGGATCAGCACCTCCAAATCTGAGACCATGGTTCTCGACCGGAAAAGGGTGGCTTGCCAACTCCGGGTCGGGAGGGAGGTCCTGCCTCAAGT
This sequence comes from Denticeps clupeoides, assembly GCF_900700375.1. Taxonomy (NCBI): domain Eukaryota; kingdom Metazoa; phylum Chordata; class Actinopteri; order Clupeiformes; family Denticipitidae; genus Denticeps; species Denticeps clupeoides. Next base: position 13,292,126 of record NC_041713.1, read on the forward strand.
GGAGGAGTTTAAATATCTCTGTGTCTTGTTCACGATTGAGGGAAGAAGAGAGCAGGAGATCGACAGGCAGACTGGAGAAGCGTCTGCAGTGATAAAATCAGATTAAGGACAAAAAAAGAGATTTCGAGATTTGTTCAATATTCAGTTGTGTTCAGCAAGTCATGAACAAGGTAAAAATGAATGTGGAAGCACAAAAGCAGGACTGGCCAGTTCTATGTAAACCAAATTCCTGACACCGCCCATTTTTTGTTCAAATTCCTTCCTGATTTCTTTCTTCTGCCAACAGTATCACAAGGTATATGTTCTGAGAACAATGGTCACTTGATATTAGTAACATATTATACTTGGAAGTAAAAATTTTTTTATATATATATATATATATATATATATATATATATATATATATATATAAATAAATACAAAATGCATGAAAGAAATGTATTATAATGTTTTTGAGCCAAAAAAACAAAAACAAAACTCTGTTCTCATGCGGCAAAAGTGAAAAATGTATGCATGTTATTCAACTAAATAATTGTAAAATGCGGAGAGAAGCGAAACCACAGCCTCTCTTATCTTACTTTGAAAGTATTGCTTGACAGAGGCAATGAAAGGCAATTGTGTGCTGCAATGCCTGCTGGAAATTGTTTTAAGTCTGCTGGAGATTTCCGTGATCCGGCAGATGCAAAACTGCAATTTAAGTGTCGATACCAGTGTTAATTGATATCAAAATCAATACAAACCTGTAGTGTCAATAAGAATCTGAGAAACTATTCTTTTGACAACACCAGTGCCTGCTTGTGTGCCATGACCTCTCACCGAAAAAACCCACACGTGGCGACCTGTTCCGGAAGTGAATGCTGGTGTAGCTGTATTCGGCCACGCCGGTGCCAGCGGCCTCGCCGACATCCTCCCAGAACACCCCTGCACGGAACTGAAAGGGCGGGGGCCTTGTTTATCGGACCCCACCAGCAGCCATCCCGAAGGCACTGTGACATTTTCCTGGCAACCAGTCTGAGTGCAAGAACTATGGGGAAAAACGGAAACAAACACGCACGTGCAGGGCCATATGTTTGTTTGACGGCCCCGTTCCAATCAATGCTGCAGCACGTTCTGATAAAACACAACTCGTCCTCTTCCTGATAAGCCGCCGAGGCTTTTACTTCCCACCTGATTTATGGGACTTTCATCAACGCGCTGATGTGCTTGAGCAGCACAAACGCAGCTCTCATCCGCGTGCGGCCCTAAAGCACAAACGTTTTCCCACCGGTTTTATTGGCCTTTAAGGGCCACATTACACACGTCCATGCAGATAGTGCATCATTTTGAGAGCTCTGTGCGACAGCAGTTATGCGGTGGAATGGGGAAGTAATAGGCACGCACCTCGTGGACATGACTAATCATCTCAGTGCAGTGCTGCCTCTGCATGTATTTTGCATGCCTGTGAACTGTATTGATTAATAAATAATGACACGCCCAGACTGATACTGATACCGTGTCAGGTGCTGGGTCCATACGTGTAATATCCATCGGTCTTTCATATCAATGTATTTCTGTCATTATCATAGACTGGGCATGTTCATATCTACACGATTTGGTTTGTGAAGATGATCTGATGTATTTAGGTTATGTTCATATTTTTAAATAGAAGTTTTTTTTATACATAAAGTTTGCGCATTGGCACATTATTAAATGCAAGATAATTAACCTGTAATGAAATTCTCAGAGCCATCGGATCTTCATATATACAGAGTGAGGAAGGAGGAAGAAAACATCAGTTTTATCTGAAAGTGAAGTGATTGTCATTGTGGTACACTGCAGCACAGCACACGGTGACACAACAAAATGTGTCCTCTGCTTTTAACCCATTACCGTTGGTGACAGGCGCGCCCGGGGAGCAGTGTGTGGGGATGGTACTTTGCTCAGCGGCACCTCAGTGGCGGCTCGGTATTCGAACCGGCAAACTGGCATCTCTTCATTTCTGTAAATCTTTATCATCTACATCTATTACAGTGCGGCCCTGAATTTGAGCAGCTCTCTAGCACGCTGTAAATGCACATGATTAGTGCAGTAAGTACATGGAATAAAAACATGGATTTGGCTGGGTAAAAACGATGCTCATGAAGAGCAAGCACAGGGGACACCACCAACAACAAAAAAAGCAGAAACACAAAAAACAAAGACTTTACTGTACATACGGATGTCCTGAACTGCCGCTGCATGAAGTACATATACATTTCTAATACTTATTCGGCAAGTGCTTAATCACAGTTCCTCTTCCACAGAGTGAAGCGGAAGAAAGGCAGGGAAAACAGCAAAGGTGGCTGAAAGGCGCGCATTTCTTGCATGCTTGCTTGCAGAGGATGTGGTTTTGCAGACGTGACCCTGCTTGCCTCATCATGCCGGAACATGCAATCAGACATCTTCAACAGAACATTCTAGTGACTTTTACTAATTGTGGCGAATAGATCCCCAGCTTACTTTTTTTAAATCGTCGTTTTATATCGCAAATGAATATTCCACGCAGTAAACAAACCAAAGTGCATTCGTGTGTTTTACAAAGTGCGTTGCAATGAAGTTACAAAAGTTCCTGAGAACTTTGGAGAAGTTTCTGCAGCAAATCACAAGTGCAAAGCACCCCATGCATGTCAGAAGCACAATTGATGCGCAGTAAACGACGCACGTAACGTGTCACTTAAATATGACGGTCACCTCAAGCAAGTGCACGTTAAAGTATTTTAAAAAAAAACTTAAATAAAAAAAAAAAAGACAAGCAAATCAGTAATAATCAGTGCGGATCATGAACTTTTCGCCGTTTAACATGCCATTGACCCCGCAGCGCTTTCGTTTATTCCCGCTCGGGACGCGCGTCTTACCGTCTCTCTGGCCGCCTGCACCGACCGGAATGCTGCGCGCCGGGCGCGATGCAGGAAATGCGCGGCGGCGGAGGGAGGGAACTTCTGTCGGGGCAGATCTGGCCTACAGTTCGGCGACACAGAACCCGTTTCGTGTTTTTTTTTTTTTTTTGTGTGAGTGTGTGATTATTTTTTTACAGGCTGCTTTAGCAAAAAAAAAAAAAAAAACTTCATTAAACTAATCAGTCGCCGACAGCGGCGGCCGGTGAACTCGCCGAGACCCGCCGCTGCTGCCATCTAGCGGCCAGACGGCGAGCTTCTCGTGGTCGCGTGTGTTATTATTAATGTTCGACCTTTTTATTTACGATGGTTTCTTTTTAAAACGGTTATACATAATTGTCCATGAAGCAAACAACATATTCAAGGCCAATCAACAACATCAGTAGTTGCCACGGTGCTGTGCTCAGTGCCACCGAGGTGCCACCGTCCCCACACACTGCTCCCCGGGCACCTGTCGTGGCTGCCCACTGCTCACCAAGGGTGATGGTTAAAAGCAGAGGACACATTTCGTTGTGTCACCGTGTGCTGTGCTGTGCTGTGTTTCACAAGGACGATCACTTCACTCCAATAATAATTATAATTACCATTATTATTGTATGTATATTCTCACTCACTGTCCATTAACAATTAATCCTTCTTAGGGTCACGGCTGCCAGAGTCCATCTTGGCACACCGGGAACAGGACAATGGCGATGGGCCCGCCAATTGTAGGGCACTCATACAGTCACGCTCACATCTGCAAACAATTCAGGGTTGCATGTCATTGGAATGGGGGGAGACAGCTGGAGAACCTGGAGGAAAACTGCACCAACACAGGGAGAGCATGCAAACTCCACACACACAAGACCTTGGTCAAACATTGGTAACTGCCACACCTCCATGTGTATCTCCAATCCAGCAAGGGTCAACTGGACATCTATCAACTAAATGTGCTCCAAGATCAGGTATTTCAGGGCAAATCAAGGAGACACCGTGCTCACACAAAATCAACAGAATTCAGCCAAAATCAAACTTTGTCCAAGGAACACAGCCTTTCTGCAAATTTGAGCAATAAATCTCGCAGCGTTTCACCGTTAATGGTAGCTGATGGGTGGTGTTGTCTCCACTCCTATGCATGCACTTTTTTTTTAGTCTCTTAAATATCCTGTGACCATATGGCAAGGTTTTTATGTGTCTTTTACTGTGTTGGGCACGGTCAACGTGCCAATCACACTGTGCCACATCAGTAAACAGATCAGCCAGATATCACCCATCAGGCACCTTCTGCCACAGCTGTCAACTTCCTATTCAATTTCCACTGCAAAGCCTAAAAACATTGCTGAGAAATTCCGGTTTAAAAAAAAAAAACAATCCTGGAGGGACTGACATCTGCACTTATTTGTACCACCTTGCACAGTAAATTGAAGCTCTGACATAAAACTCTGCCCTGAATCCCAGTTCCCGTGACCCGCCTCCCTTTCTGCTCTCCACTCTTCCAGTTATTTTGGGCTTTTAACCAAGTTATGAATTCAGTGTGATTACCTGAGCACATTTCCTTCTTTCTGTCCATCCTCCTTGAGGAACGCCAGAGACCCATGAACGGAGAGTGGGTTGGCTGGATGATAGTGGTTACCTTGGAGCAGAAGTCATGGTTCTTCACCCCGGTGCTGCTCTGCATTGGACCGCTGACGTTCCACCCTGGATACACCGCGTCCGTGGAGCTGCTTTGATCTGTTTAAAATGCTGTGGCTCATTTGTGCTCAATCACATTTTCCCTGGATGGGAATTAGCAGTTAAGCACATTAGAGAAACTAACAGTGCCGAGCCGCGTCTTGTGTCACGTGTGGCCACTACCTGACATGGAACTATATGACAGAAAAGAAGTCAGCGCCAATCCACAGACATGTGGCCAAAACAAAATAGGCATAAAGAGAAGAGGAAAAGTGTTGCTCATCAGGTTCTTCAGTCTCTGTTCCTCCACTGGAGGGACATTCTCCATTGATTCCAGTGTTTCCAAAAAATGGAGACAGGTGGGAGATTTGAAATGGGATAGGTGTTGAGTTGGGCTGAAGGTCCCTCATCAACCACTTGTGGAAGACACCCGCATCTTCGGGATAGAAATGGGATAAAGGTGAGCAGCCTCCGTTTTGATGTACCTTCTATCTACTGAGGACAAAACCTATTCCGATCCTCTCTCAGATGTGGTATTAGCTGTAACATTTAGAAGTTTCCCAAAGCAACTGGTTGCAGGTAGCGCTCAATCTGCTTACTGATCAGGATTTGTGAATGAGCTTGACATGTCTTGGTCCCAGAGTTAGAGGGCAGACTGTTGGTCTGACTGTTATCGCTGTAATGCCCTGAGTGCCCTGAGTATTCTGCCACTGAACTTGGAATAGCTCGGCTTCTGTTTTTATATATATATATAAAATAATAGGGTGTGCACAGTGGCGTGGCATTAACGTAAGGGCCTCATAACTCCAATGTTGTGGGCTCTGGATTTCGCACACCCAATAAAGCTGCTAGACAACGCATCCATTTATCAGCTCATAGCTATAATTGACACTTGAGAAATGGGGTATGGCTACAGTACCTTCTGCAGACATGCCCTCAACACTTCAGGAGATTTAAAAAAAAAAAGTTAATACGTTTATATTGACATAAAATTTGGCTGAAGGCTTAGTAACATATTATTCAATAGTATGTTTTTTACTATTGTCCACTGCTTTACACTCTAACATAATTTGCAATATTTCTGCCCTTTTAACTAGTGACTGCAAGTTGACAAATCCTATGCATTGACAAATGCTATGCACATGATCACAATCACTCTACTTCATCTTGGCCATCTTAGCCAAGTATCATGGTCATCAGATCCCTTGGTGGTGTTCGCCTACATGAGCTGGGACCAGTCTGGCATCAGATGTGATTACTTCCTAATTTCTTGTCACGTCACCTCAGCCCTACATGTGCCAGCTGACTTCCAGCCTTATCGGACGTGTGGTACAGGGATTTTACCTGGAATGAATGGTTGATACGTTCTGTATTCCAGATCATTTATTTAAAAAAATATATTATGAAGATCAGTGAGTGTTTTAATTAAAGTGTGTTCCTAATAAATATAATCACAAATCAAATTCAATTTTTATAAATAAAATTTATAAAGCACTTTAAAACAACGCAGTTCAAAATGCAAGATAGGTTTATTGTCAGTACAACAGTATACAGTAAAGTAAAGTAAAATAAAGTGAAGTGATTGTCACATGTGATACACAGCAGCGCACAGTGCACACAGTGAAATTTGTCCTCTGCATTTAACCCATCACCCTGAGTGAGCAGTGGGCAGCCATGACAGGCGCCCGGGGAGCAGTGTGTGGTGACGGTGCTTTGCTCAGTGGTACCTCAGTGGCACCTTGGCGGGTCGGGATTCGAACCGGCAACCTTCTGATTACGGGGCCGCTTCCTTAACCGCTAGGCCACCACTGCCCCAGTGTATTACAGTGTATTGAAATAATGTGAAGTTGACCAAAGTACTTTACACAGACAAAGAGAAAAGAGAGAGACAGCAAACAAAAACCATAAAAAATAACAAATAAACCGGTAAAATCCAACATCTTAGACAGATTTAAAAAATGTGTTTCAAGGGAGCTCTTAAAAGCAGGAAGGGAGTTGGCCTGTCTGATGTTCAAGGGCATTTTGGAGTTTTCGAGCAGCGACTGAAATCTACTTCCTATTTTGTTTTCCCAATCCCAGCGTATTTTCCATGGATTGAGTAAATAATACTGACTAAAAAAAACGTGTTGGTCCCAGAAAGGCAGAAAAAGAGAGTTTTATTAATGCTTTAAGCAAACACACTGCGGGTCATACATCTAACTCATTCCCCCTCTTTGATGAGCTGTGTACAACAGCAGGGTGGTGATGATCCATGAACGTACCCCACTCAAAACCAAACGAACTGGGCGTCTGTCCAGCAAAGAGATCAAGGATGAAGAGCGACGCAACAGTCGGTTACACACACAGTGCACTACACCACTACAACACCCTTCTGTGTACATGGCTGGTCTACCACAATGTGCCTCTGGAGTCTTCAGCGTACACTACCAGTCACAAATTGGACTCGCCTACTCATTTATGGGTCTTGCATTTTTCTATATGATAAAACAAGGCCTACGAAATAAGACACATGAGGTTATGTAATAAACAAAAAAAATTGCAAACAAGGCAGAAAGTTGAACGTCTGAGTCTCTCCAAAATGGGGAGCTTTTGCTGTGATGGCAGTCTTCTCTCCACCACCTTTAATTAAACAACAGTGGGTGGTAGTAGCCTAGTGGGTAACTCACTCGCCTGTGAACCAGAAGACTCAGGTTCAAACCCCAATTACTACCATTGTGTCCCTGAGCAAGACACTTAACCCTGGGTGTCTCCAAGGGGGACTGTCCCTGTAACTACTGATTGTAAGTCGGCGTCTGAAAAATTCTGTAACTGTAAACAACAGGGATGATTTTTACAAGTCCAGAAATGCTGAACACTTCATAATTGATCACCCATGTTAATCAGCTTCTCATCAAGCGGCCTTTGATGACAACAATAGTGAACAAAGTAGTCATGACAGTAAAAAGAAGCAACTCCAAAAACGGATTAATCACATATTAACACATATTTCACTTTCTCCTGCAATAAAAAAAAAATCCTTGAAATGGATTCTTCAAAATGGCTTCAGCTGACTGTCCATAACGGCTACAGAGTGGTTGTGATCAAACTTTTGACTGGTAGTGTACTTCCCCAACGGGCGGAAGGGACGAGGCTTTAGAACAGGGCTAACTGTGGCCTAAAGAGGCTTATGAGAAGCTGCAGGTTTAGATTAACATTTAAACCTCTCTCATCTCTTTAGCACCTGAGACACGTGCAGTGAAGACACTGATTATTACTGTACAAACCAACAGACTTTGCTGAGCATATTTGTTTAACCACTATAAACCTGTTTTTTTCATTTACATACTATACACACAGGTAACTTTTAACTTTATTAACACACAAAACATTTGTAAAACACTAAATTTAACACTTTGTAAACACTATAAAACACTATAGGACTAGACTTAATTCAAGAACAGGAAACCAACCTCGGGTGTATTCCGATCATCATGCAGTTGCCTGCGTGGTGCATTACAGGCTGCACAAGGTATTCAGCCACAATGAGTATGATTCCAAACCATAGATTGCACCTTGCTGAGCGCTTGCAACAAGTATTTGAAAGTATGTTCTTTGTACAAAGTTTTGTACTAATTATTCTATTTCACTAGTAAAAGGTAGCTGCAGCAAATATCCAAGGTGTTAATGTGACCCAGCTAACAAACAGAGGATTGTACATCTATGTGGCTGACGTTGTATAGGTCCAGAGTTGCGATTGAAGCGTTCCTGAACGTAATGCTGGTATTCATCCATTCGCAGCGTCATGTGACAGGCATCGGGACAGAGCAATGACATCTTGGAACCTTTCACATTGAACAATCAATGGCTATCCATTTGTAATAAATAATGTCCCAGAAGTCACCCAGTGGTGGCCTAGTGGGTAAAGAAACAGACCCATAATCATAAGGTTGCCGGTTCGAATCCCCAAACCACCAAGGTGCCACTGAGCAAACCACCAACATCACACGCTTCTCCCCGGGAACTTGTCACGGCTGCTCACTGCTCATCAAGGGTGATGGTTAAATACAGAGGACACATTTTGTTGTGTCACTGTGTGCTGTGCTGCAGTGTTTAACAATGACAATCACTTCACTTTCCCTTCAACCTGCATGTCAATTTGGATTTAGCCTCCCCCTCCACACAATGGATGGTCCACAATCCTCAGGGCCATTTCAACCAGCCTTCTGTTTTAGAAATCCTTTTTATTTGGGTTTTTTTTTCCCAGAAGAAAAATGTCAAACTTCACAAAAAGGAGATTTTTTTTCGACTCACCCAAGTCTGAAATTTCATCGGGAAAGATTTTAAAAACTATTCTTTCGTACCAAAGTCTGTCTGACCATTTATCTAAACATCAATGCAATTTAGTACCATTAAAAAAAGGTGATGAGAAAAGCAGGTTGAACGCACTTCTTAACTGTGGAATCATTGTGTGCGACTACATGAACAAACCACAGACAGACGTGCACATGCGCCTTCAGGCCTGACCAAAAAAAAAACGGATACGCCACATATTAGATGAACATCACTCTGCATGGAGAACATGAGGGGGAACTGAATCACAATTTCAAATGGTTCTGTGTGAAGGCAAAGCGTGAAATCAGAGGCCCAAAACATCACTGGCAATCATTATTAAAGATGAAGATAAAACAATCATAACTTAGATCAGATTGATATGGGGGAAAAATACGAAGAAAGTTTGATGCATGTCTGGTGAATCAAACCGTTCTGTACTGGCAAGTTTTGGCCAGTTGTCCCCAGACTGCCAAGCGACCTTAAAACATAATAAATAAATGCATAATTATTCAGTGCAAATCTAACAGCAAAAACAATGTGCGTTGAACGGGGTCGTGAAATGGGTGGAATCCTCTCTCTCCGAAATGGCCGAGCCCTTGCTAAAGCTGACTGAAACAACAAATCTACGCAATGTCCACTGTGTGGTCTGGCACTGGATAACATCTGCAGTGGCCACTGAAGGCCGGTGGCGCATCGCTGGGACTCGACTGGTCAGGCATCGGGTGAGCAGGTGGGCCGTGTGCCCGTCATGTCTGCGCCAGATGCAGTTCCTCCAGGCCGTGTTTGCCCAGGTGGTACCGTGCAAGGTCCTTTCTTGTCACTAGGCCCACCACCTTTAAAGACAGGAGATACGCCTTTTGTCAAAGAGAGGCAGTGTGCCCACACAGATGTCCAATTGAAAGATTTTAAAATAAACAGATAAATAAATAAAGCCCTGATAATGGGGACAATGGCTGCAGGTACATGGGATGGATTTATTCCAATTCAAATATGGTCACTTTCAGAAAGACACCTCAATGATGTAATAAAAAAAGTGATTCCATCTAGAGTTATAGTGTCCTTATAATGTTTAATACCAAAAAACATTTTTAGCTCAAATGTTGGTCTTTATTTAATTACTTATTTCTATAGAAAACCAATAATACATGTTCGATTATATAGTCCAATCCCAATTAATTAAGACATCCATTTAATTGATTTAAAAGGGACTCTGATCATCGTTTTTATTTTTTTAACTATACAGTTTGGTATAGTTAAAATGGTGTTGAACATGCAAACTGACTTTTGAGGTAAATTAAATTGTAAGTAAGGTCCCCCACAAGGATTATTTTGCACCAAAAATGTAGAATCAACATTTCTACAACATTCTACATTGTCGTAATTTCAAGTAAATGGGTGGTGCTTTTTTTTTTTGCTTCTGGCTCGTCCTGTAAGGCGCCATCATTTGTTAAACACTTCTGAAAGAATCCAGACTCTCTTGTTTTGAACACCATAATTTACCGACAGCTCTCTTAACAACGTAAATAAAAATAAGCAACGTGCAGGAACCATAAAAGGCATGAATGCTGAAACAAGAGGAAGACCTTGAACTCAAGGGGGTGGGGAGGGGCATGTAGTGACAATTATTGGACTAAGCGGACTATTTGAAAATGGTTTAAATAGGCATCGTTCCGTACATGTACAGAACACTCCTGCTCACCCTGTTCTCGTCATCCACCACAGCCAGATGCCTGAGGCCCAGCGCCCTGAACAGCTTAAACACTCGGGGAAGAGACGTTTCCTGCAGCAGAGGACATGGAACACTTAATTACTACAAAATGTCAACTGGCTGAAACGTACAGAGCTACTCTGCTTACGAGGGCGACGCCCTGACAGACCTGTGGCACTGTGTACGGTGTGGGGTTCATGAATTCAGTCAGGTCCATCATGCACTCCCTCTCGTCCTGAGAGACGTGGATGGACTGGATGGGAGGGAAGCGGGGGTACGCGTCTCGGAAGTCCTTTAGCTGCAGCTTACGTTGACTGAGGCGGGAACGTGCCCTCTCCACAAACACCTGTAAAAAATGTACAGTATATACATCCACTTTGATCAAAGAAACCGTCGGTTCACTTTTTAAGACTTGACATACTGATATACAGAGAAACACTACCATTCAAACCCAGGGTCATTTACTCGGGGGTAGTGGTTGCCTAGCGGTTAAGAAAGTGGTCCCATAATCAGAAGGTTGCTGCTCCCCGATCGCCTGTCATGGCTGCCCACTGCTCACCAAGCGTAATGGTTAAAAGCAGAGGACACATTTCGTTGTGTCACCGTGTGCTGTGCTGCAGTGTTTCACAATGACAATCACTTCACTTTCACTTTAATGTCCCAAATGGGTCAAAAATCCTGTCCAAAAATTGTTAGGTCCAAATGGCTTTTAACGATGCAATAACTTCATTAGCAACAGTTAGACTTTCCAAAGGAATGCTGTGTTCACATCTTCAATTCTGTCACAGATTATAGAAATGATCTTAGTATTGATGAAAACTGTTGGCCTGATTAAAGAAGCATTAAAAATGGCCACCATCCTAACTTCAGGCCACTTCAATATGTTGTACATCATAAAATGTAGTCCACTACATTGGCTATTACTATTAAGTTTTTTTTTATATACTAAGTTTTTTTCATGGAAAAAAAGGACATTTCTAAATGACCCTAAACATTTGAATGGTAGTGTTTATAATATGTTTATACGTGTAGCTTTGTATTCTGTAAGAACTGAGTAATGAAAAACCAGTCCAAAGACATCACCAACCTATTCATTATTTTGTAATTTTCATTTAAAAGGTGGTACATATTTTAAATATTTTTTTTAATTATTTGTTTATTTATTAAATCTCAATAACTCTTAAGAAAAGCATTCCTCACCTTGTGCTTCAGTAGAACAATCAGCTGCGAACGAAGGATGAGACCACAGAGTTTCCCAGGCTGCCAGGAAGAGGATGCACTGATTAAAAAGAGGATGCATGGTGGCAGTCCACCACAGCTTAAGCAATAAATGTCACTTCAATTAAGGCTGGAGAAAAAGAACCAGAGAAACCTTCTATGCTGGAACACATCTATTTATTCTCTTCCCTTTCCCATTTTTATCTACACAGCATTTCCCAACAGTGCAGTTCCAACAGAACAGGACCCTACACCATTTTCACTCAAACCTACAAAACTGATTTTCCAGGGCATACTGAGAAACAGTGGATGGGAGTAAAAAATAAGAAACAATTCCAATTTCTACCTCATCGCTGGCCGCACTCTCGACAACTACAGGGAAGCCATTGTGATTGGTTGAGGTGTTGCTCAGGACATCCACAATGGTCCCAACTCTCTCCACCCTGTTGAAGCAGGTCACTGGAGAGCTCATCACCTCCCTGTAAAGGGTGACGAAAGAGATCTCAGACTTCGACAGATCTGACTGTTCCGGACAGGGCACTACTTACCTGGCAGTCAACCAATGGGAAGTGGCAGGGGCCTCCCAGTGAAGGAATGGAACACTCTGGAGTTTGATGTGGATGTCGTACAAGCCCTGTTAACATTGACACACCTTGTTCATTTTTGACATGTTCAACAGTGAAGCATTGAAGTATATAAATAGATGTACACAAGGAAACAAAAAGGGCTTTCCTCACCTCGACAAAGTAATCTCCTACTATCTTGGCTGTCATCAGGACAAGCATGATAGGAAGACCATAGGTGACATTGCCAGTCGCTTCCACCATGATAACAGTGAGGCTTAGGGTCATTCTGACAATACCACCTGTCCAGAGGCAAATGAAAGGTGAAACAGTCTTCAACATCTATTCACTGACAGCCTGATTTCAACAGAGCAAGAGGAAGGAAAAAAAAAAAGATAAATTCTTGAAGTGTGAATATCGTGTTAACAATAAAGCTCTCTTCAATCTCATCATTTCAGTAGCAGAGTGGTTTTTACTGCACCCCTGAAGAACACACTGAACCAAGAAGGACAGAATGACTTAATGACTGGAAGTTGCTATGGATCACAAATGTAAATGTACGCACCCAGCTGTGCTGCAGCACCCATTAGAGCGTACTTGCCAGGATCTGCCCATATCTACCACAAACAAGCGGAGAAAAGCATGAGGCACGTACGGCACATCATGCATTCAGGTACTGTGTTTTGTAATATAATCATATTACACTCACTTTGCCGGATGTGAAGTAGGCCAGCAGAATGCCAAAGAGCCGGCCCCAGGCTGCACCAATCAGGAGGGAGGGGATGAAGACACCAGCGGACACGGTCAGGCCGTATGTCCAGCACGCGAGGAAGAAGTAAGTCAGCGTGAAGGCTCCCAACGTCAATGGATTATATGAGCCTGAGAAAGAAGATAAATCATCTTTTTAAAAAAAATATCACGGGATTATAATATTACAAAAATACTTAATTAAGACTGATCAAGCAACACTGTCAACGGCACAGTTCATGAAGCATCTTTAACAAATGCAACAATTCATATTGCGCTCGTCAATGCATTTCATCAGTCTTACACAAGAGGGTGGTGTAACACAAGCGAGACACAACGATCTTAGAACAGTCTAAGGTTTATATTTCAAATAATATCATCTCTTTTTTTGTGTGTGTGTCTGGGGTCGAGGGGGCTCAGGTGGACATGCCAGATTCTGGCAAAGTATTTAGCTCCATTCTCTCTCCAGAACGTGGGAGGTGCATGCGATGTGCCAGCAGAGTTATTTCCTGTGCTTGTTCCTAAATCACCCGCTGAGTCATACAGTACCTTGTCTCATAAACAACACAAACACACACACACACACACACACACACACACATCCATGTTCCACAGGGTATAGATTGCCATAAAACAACATGGAAAAAGTCCAGACAGACAAGAGGAAACCAGATGCCAGCAACACAACAAGACCAAGAGACAGAAAGAGACTCAGAGACAAACCTGGCGGGTTGTGGAACAGGCTGCGGACGCTCCTCTCGGGTGTATTGAAGAATGCCGTGGCCATCGAGTTGTACTCGCCATCAGCACAGAACAGCTGCGCCACCGAGACAACAGAAGTCAGAGACAAATACCCACAACCCCCCAGGATTACAAGGCAAAGGACGGCGAGCAATTTCCACCATGTCGCCTTCATTTGACCAGGCGTGTCTGTGACCTGACGTTTAGTCTAACCTGCAGGGGGTACTCCTCGGACTGGTCCTCACTGAGGGGCTGGCAGTCGTTGGAGAAATAAATCATGGCGAACGACACAGTGGCCGTCACCGCTGCCACCAGCATGGCCTCCATCACCTGCAGGCATGGTCGGTGCACGTACCTGCGGAACAGAAGCTCTTCAGAATGGAGTTCAGAATGGAAGGCAATGGGATTAAGGAATATCCAACTTACCTGATCCGGAATATCGTTAACCAGTAATTCAGGACATTAAATAGAGCTCCCAAGAATCCACCTGGATCCAGAAAATATATATATATATATAACTTTTCATTATTATTACGTGGGAATCTAAGGACAGTTTGACTTTCAAAATAATAAATAAGAATAAATACAGGTCCCCTCACCAAAAGCACCCATAGCAATGAACAGAGGGATCTCATACAGGTTGTAGACCACACGCTGTGGACGAAAACAAGACCTTAGACCTACAAATCTGAACCCACAACACGCTTGTCAGGAGGCGCGGTGTGAGCAGTGTTATGATGCATTAACACAGGAGCGTAGCAAACTCTCCATGCATCAGCTGACACACTTAACAGCTTGCTGCTTTGTGGGGGTTTCTCCTGTTCTCCACCAAAACAATCATTCTTCTATAATTCCTTCAGGCATCCCATAACACGGAAATATTTTACATCATTACATGCAAAAGGCTCACTGTGGACTGCTTTTAGCTTCTTTCAAAACCTTTATATTTGAATGAACCTCTTCTGAATAAATGAACAGTGAAACTGATGAATGTTTAAATGTCAGTGAGAGTTGCTGCAGTAAAAATGCACCATTTCATACCTAAAACAGTTACATCTCCTCCTGAAAGCAATTTGAAATGAACTGACAAAACAGAAAGGTGGTCTAGAAAGGCAGAGCAGATGCTTACATCACTTTCGAATTGACCAAAGTTAATTAAACCAGGATTGGAGAGGTCACCAGGGTTGTTATGGTATAGACCCAGGAAGAAGTTCAGAGTGAAGGTGGAAATCATTGAAGCAAAAAACTGTATTAAAAAAGAGAGAGAGGATCATTTCACTGAAATAAAATCAAGTTTGGAATGAAGAAAACACATGGATGCTTCACACTCTTCACTTACTATCCTCCAAGTCAACATCTGGTTCCAGAAGGAAGCTCCTTCCTCCAAACTGAAAAGTACTCCACCTAACAAAAGGCAGATTTTTTTTCCTTTTTATCTCTCACAACAGCTTTTGCAGACAGACATCATCTTCAAAGCGTGACTTTTTATTTCACTTGCCCTATACTTAATAAATGGAAAACTGTGGTAGTGTCACACTTTGTCGTGTCCCTTGTTGTGTAACTGTGGTGAGAAGAACTGCCAGAGTAGACGGTCCAACGTACCAACGGGTGCTCCGAAAGCAGCTGACACACCGGCAGCAGCGCCGGCTGACACGAAATCCCTCTTCTCCGTGTCTCTGCGAAAGTACTCAAAGATCTGCAAAAAATATATACGGGCAAATAGTCAGAAATTACGCTCCACAGGTCAAAGCAGGCAGCGGATGTCATCTGTGAGGAAAAACTACCTTGAAGTCTTTCTTCAGCGAGGTGCTCCTGCCCTGTGACACCCCGGCAGCCACCACTGCCCCAGAGTGGATCATGGGTCCTTCCTAAAGGTAGGTGAGGCAAGACCGTCAGGTACACAGAGCTGGTTGAGATGCTTGAAAAATCATGTCATATTCATGCTTCCACATTGCAATATAATTTTCAGTAGATCTTCATAATATGATTAATTAAAGAAAAGGTGAAAGTTTAAGCAGCAGGACATTTTGCATGAAATAAGCAAAGAAATTACAAGATAAAAGATCAAATAAAAGTTGACCTTTGGAAGAACTTTACCTTCCCAACTGCAAGGCCTCCAGCCACTGAGCAGATGACTCCACACACTTTCACCACGAGGGTCTACAACAGAAATATTGGGTTATAAGAAATACATAAATCATGCACACTTATATTTTGTGTATTTAGACATTGCATTTGATGCACTATTACACTCGATGAATCAGTGGAGCCAAAGCATGATTTTCAGACTGACGCCTTGACAACAGCATGTACAGAAAATATCCATATTGCATTAACTACGTTGTGCCTACGTCCCAGTGTATTTGTGTAAGCAAGTGACAACTATGTTGAATGTTACCTTTAAGCGAACCACACGAGGGATCTTCACACCATTTAAAAAACACTTTATCTGTGGGATGCCGCTGCCAGCAGCTATGGGCTAAGAGAGGAAATAAAGAATTGTTGTGAATTAAATGCGCTTTAAAATTATCCACCAACGGCAACTTTCGAGGTTCTGTTAAATGTCAAGAGCCTGAATGCTCCCACTCAATCATGTCAGATTTGCTGAAAACAATTCCAGGACGTTTGCACACTTCCTATATTTTAACTCCTAATAGTTTAGGCATAAAACAAATATTTTAGTTTTTTCTGATGAGCCACTTGGAGGCTGCTGTATCTATAAAAATATCTGTGAGTCCTTCCTATTTTCAAGGTTTAAAAGCTGGCACCTTTACTTGTAGAACATGGACTTAAAAATGTGTGCTTTTGGTTTACCATAGAATTCCGGGGACTTTGCTCAAATTCTATTCTATGCTCGATGGCAGCATATTTGATGGACTGTGGAAGTCGGAGGCTTGATGTTGCACATACACCTTAGCACACATGTGTGTATCTTGGACTCTTTCCCCTCCGTACTGAACAGACATTAAGGTTTAGAAATTGATCAAATAAATTTGGTGCCGTTTTTGCCACATTACAGAAAGAAAATAACAACATTCACCAGCATAAAGTTGACAGTTTGAAAGATTAGATGTATGCTCAAAAAAGTAACATTTGAAATTGTGGTGGTGTTGTACACGTGTAGCATTTATGGCCAATTAAGGTGCTCAGATGCTAACAAATTACCCTGACTTTATGACACAGGGCTAAAACTGGGAAGTGTGTTCATTTTTCACATGAGATGTTTGTGTGGGAGCATTCGGACACTTGAGAAGAAATGACCCATAACCACAGGTAAACTTAGCCCTAATCTCTAAAGGAGGAGGAGAAATACACTGGAAGCCAAATAAAGGTTTACCTCAAAATAAGCCACAATAATAGCTCCCACTATCACAAAGGCGGAGTTCAGCACTGCCCACAGGATCAGAGAGATGGAGAGACCCCCCACCTCGGTGAACTTCTCAATATCTGGCAGGAGAAAGTCAAGGCTGTCTGTCATCGTAACAGAAAGAGTTCACGCAGCCGTAAGAAAGCTCCAGTGCAGCCCTGATACAGGGAAATGGATGAGGCAAGTAAATCGTATTAAACTGTGTGGTTCATAAAGGATACTGTCTTTAACAACCTGGTATTTCAGGCCTGCCAGGTGCTCGACCACAATGTCGATGAAGCAAGCGATGAGACCAGTCAGGAAACCGATGAGCCCGCATATAACCCACCGACTTATTTCCAGACATCTGAAAGACTGAAGATGAAGAATTCCAACAGCAGTATTCTACAACCATGATTTCCATGCATTCAACTGCTGTGCTCACCACGTAGCTCATCCGCCTCTCTTCTTCCAAAAACAGCTGATTCTCACTGTTGTCGTAGTCAAGACTCTGAGGGCAGACAGTCAAAAATCATAGCGGATTTAGTAATTATTCCCACGTTTATTGCATTAGCAATAATTTGTTACATTATTGACATTAATTGAGCAAAAAAAATACATTTCCTCTTACATTTCCAACACCAGACAAAGACAAAGCACAACAGATTCAAGCCGTGAAACCGGAAATGGAAGGGAAGGCCGTGTCCTCTCAATTACCTCATATTTGAGTGAAAGCAGCTTCTCATTGTGGGGGATCTCCTTGGGTCTGCTTCTGACTGAGTCCTGTGTACAGTAGATAAAAGATCTAAAATGAACTGGGAACTGATTGGTTTACTCAAAAACATCATTAAATCATTCCTGTGCAGACAGTGCAATCCACTCAAAAAGTCACAATGGAACTTTCAGAAATAGAACTTTCCACGGGGCCTGAATGAGTCAGGGCGGCCATACAGAATAACCACAAAGCAGATGACTGATGATTGAATAATGAAATGTCTAAATTCTCTAATTCGTCTCACTCAGGGGCATGACATGCAACCCAAAACCTCAAGAGTTCATCAATTAAGTGCAGCATCTGAGAAACTGGGAGTTCATTGTTGCACAGTCACGGCAACTAAAATGGAAGAAAACATGGAAGTGGGCTTCGCTTATTACTTTTTACTATTCCGGAACAAAGTTACATATAATAATAATAATAATAATAATAATAATAATAAAAGTGAAGGCTTTTTAAATATAACAATATACAAAAATGCATATTATATTGTACAGTGAATATGCAATGGCATGCATGGTGTCGCCCAGACTTTTTTTTTTTTACAGTTATTCTGTCTGTTGGATTCTCTCGGTTTACCTCCTCTGGTGTGATCTCTTCCTCCAAGTCCACGGTGCTCAGCCTGCCTATGCGGAATATACTCCCCCCTGAAAGCTACAAAAGTCATTGCTTCATTTCAAACTCTCAGTTAAGAGTCCACTTGTGAAATGTGGTTTTTTTAACATTATGCAACAAGACTAGACAGCAGGAAACTGGACTTTCCAAACTGCCCTGTTGCGATCCCGTGTCCAGGTAGACAATCGGCGCAGGGCACTGGTGCGTCTTTAAATAAAGCGAGGAGAAAATCGTGCTCGCCTTATTAAATTAACTAGTTCATCATAGTTCCCAGGAAAGACGACGGGCCGCTTCCTTAACATTTGCATGCGAAACAACAGCAGCCTTCCTCGCGCCATGTACACTAAGCAGCAGCGAGGGTGAAAAGACCCCCGACGGTTCGTGGGATATTAATAAAGCGTGTAGATGCGCACGCATTTCTAACACGCCACGTAACCTACCTGTCTCGAGTATCTGACCCCCTCGGTGCCGTTGAGAAGAGGAGTAGCCTCCCCACGGGCGCTGTCATCGTCCCGACTGGACCACGACACTTTTTTGGTGATGTTGGCCATGCTGACGGCCAGTGGGTCTCGCGCTCCCCGAAAAACAAAATAATTTACACCCAAAAAAAAAAAAAGAAAAAAGCGAGGCCGGCAAAACTATCCAGGGCAGTCGGTCCCCATGACTAACAATCATAAAACAAGCTCGTGACGGTTTTACGGGTACCGCGCAGGGCCAAAATCCGCTCAGGCCTCTGGGAAATGTAGTTTTTACTGCGTGGTCGCTTAACGAGTGCTCGGCAGTTGTAGTCCCATTTGGCGCCAGGTCCACAGTAAAGATTCTTGGCTTCAGTAGGCATGAGCCGAATAACGTTAATACGCTTATGAGATTTATTTCCAGCTCTCGTTAAAATTTTGTAGCACAGAGTTGCAATAAGAACACCCAGGGTAAGACAAGGCAGATTTTTTGTTTTCAGTCAGGGGGAAAATGACCCTGAATGAAAATGTGCCTATATATATGACAATGAAGGAGGTAGAGAATGCTGTAAATGCTGTAAATCTAAATTTAATATTGTGAGAATGGTACACGTTCCTGAAGGTGGTGAGCTCTTAGCTCTTAGGCCATACAGTACAAAAGCTAAGACTTGTCTTTTCCTTTCTGAAATCACATATATATATATATGACAATAAAGGACACACCTATATATATTTATATACATTTCTTGTCTGTATGTACTGTATATCATGAACTTGCCTTTTTATGTCTTTAATTTCTATATTTGCATACTGAGTTGGATAAATAACTTTGCATTGCTTGTTATATGGTTTGAATGACAGTAAAGTTTACTTTAACTTAGTTTGAAAAAGTCACTAAACATAAATAAAATAAACCACAGTGCTGCAATTTTGTAAAACAGTTCAGTCCAAGAACTTTCCCTACATATGGTTTATTCAAATTCAAATGTTTATGGGGATATGAATACATGCATCCTTAAGGCTTACTTTACATCAGAACTTTCAGAGATGCATATCACTATTTGTGTCATGTACAGTGCTCAAGACATCCACAGCTGATGCGCTTCACAGACCCTTTCACCTGGTCCACATCATCCAGAGTGATGACTGTCCCCCTCGGCAGCCCCTTTCCTGTGGCAATCCAGGAAACCTCACCAGGGCTAAGGACCCGTGTCCATATTGCGAACCCTGCCACTCTTCCGACAAAGGCCTCTGCCTCGTCAAAGTCCCCTCCGACAGAATCCTGCTCTTGGCCCAAGATCAGTGTACCCCCAGGTGGGATCTCATAACCCTTCTGGAACCTTGAGCCCGTAGAGGTGATGCGGCGGTCAGTGTACTGCCAGTACTGGCCTTCAATGGAAGACCAGATAATGCACATGTGGTGCCACCTGTTGTCTAGGATGTTATCTATGGGAAGTTCACGATACACAGGATCACCAATCACAAAGTCCACGCTGCCTGCTGAGGAGATGTTACGGCCGTAGAGGACCAGTTTGTTGTCACTGTCTGCTGTGGCGTAAGACAGCAGTGTCCCCATGTACCCTACATCCACTCTCAGCCAGGTACAGATAGAAATTTCATGAAGACTGGTTGTGAATCCTTTTCTGAAAGTGGCGTAGTTTTCCGTTGAAGTTGAAGGAAACAGCAGCATGGAATTCACATTGCAAACTGATGGTTAGATAAAAATAGACTAGTTAGTGCACAGAAATAGCATTTGGATGTCATCTGTCATATAAACATCAGATTCCATTGTATTTCCTGATCTGACAAGTTTAGCTAAACACCAAATCATTCCGCCAACATGAATTCTCTTCTCAGGCATGATGACTCCCATTCTTTTTCAGGTTCATCAAGGTTTAACGTGCCTGATCTGTGAAATTTGATCTTGGAAAAAGACTGAATGCAGAAGCAGCTGCTTTCAACACCTTTTAAAGGTGTTTTTATTATGCAGGTTAAATGTCTTCTATCATGAAAATCTCACTTAGTGAGATTATTAAACATGAATACGAGTTCCCCTTGCCTGTCTATGGTCCTGCAGTGGCTAGAAATGGTGATAGGTGTAAAGAGAGCTTTGGTCATTCTACTTTGCCATTCAGAGAGAGGCAGCTCAGATGGACTAATCTGAAATCTAGATCTGGAAAGGTTACCTCCTGTTCCTCATGCTTGTTCCGTCCAGAGAATTTCCCACCCCTCCCCTAAAACATTATCTCCATCATCCGTCATGGTTTCCAAATGTGGGAAGCATTGCACTTGCGGTGATTGGATGTAAAAATGAGCACAAATTTCATTTTAGTTTTTTCTGGAAAACACAACTTCCTGTCTGCACCCTGGCTCTCCGATACATTGCGCAGCAATCGAAGAGTACTTCGAGCAGCGAAGAGAAAATACAAGAATCACAGCTTGACTCAGACCTACTGTATTACCAGAATCTTCTGCGCAAATTTTCAACTAACCTCACTGCTGCTACAACTGCTTTCTACAAAACTAGAAGCCTCTGCCCACAACCCTCAAAAACTCCACAACATCTTCTTATCCCTACTCAACCCTCTCCCACTGCCCCGTCTTCCCTAACAGCTGATGATTTTGCCAACTTCTTCACAGGGAAGATCGAAAAAAATCTCCACCACAAAATCCTACTCTACCCTCTGAAAACTCTACAATGACTCTAAATCAATTTTCTAAGCTCACATCTGATGAAATCATTCAGATTATATCTACAGGCAGCCCAACCACCTGTCCACTAGATCCAATCCCTTCTGCAATGCTTCAAACCATCTTCCCTGACCTCATCCCAATTAGACCGATATATAAGCAAAACTAATTATGTCAGGGGATATAAATAACCATTTTGTGTTACATTGTATTTTTATTTGTAATAAGAGGTGAAATAAATATAAATGTGCTGTTAATAGGGGGGACATACGTACTAGTTGCTGCTCTCTGTGGTAGGGGAAGTTGAGGGATTTTGTGTCTCACTGGGAGCTCAGTATCCTCAGTTGCAACTTCCTTTGATTGGGAATGAGATTCCGTTTGGAAGACAGTCTGTCTGGATCCGTGCATCCTTGTCCTCAGCCCCTTTTCAGTTCTGTGGTTCCTGGTTTGTGCACTGAGCCTGGGTGATGGGAGCCTCTTCTGCATCCTTCCTTTTTTGGAGGGTTTGGGTTGAGGTTTTGTGACATGCTGCATGCCCTGTAAAGGGTTCTGGGAAAATGACCTGCTGTGTAAACCGCTGGGTTGCACCAAGCTCTTCATTCTATCCTCAAGTTGATTCAGCTGGATCTGCTGCTTCACAAGTGCACTCTGGAGGCTTCTCATGCCATCTCTGACCTCTGCCTGGTGAGCTTTAACAGAGGCAGCATGATTTCTGTGCTCATGGAGGTCATGGGTTAGGTTGGAAAGAGCTACTTTCTGCTCATGGACCAGCCTGTGAGAAACCCTGGTAGCCCTCAATGCTCTCTCCAGACTGGTCGCCCTCATATCCAACTTCTTGATCTTTTTTTGCAGCTTTAAGTTCCAAGACTCGACAGAGGAGAGAACTGCATCTGTGGAGGCTTTAAAGTCACTAAGATCTCTGGACAGGCTGTCATACTGCTGGGTCAGTAGGCGGAAGTGGGTGTCTATGCTGTAGGAAATCTTGTCCACGGTACTCTGGAGGTGACCGAGGGTCGTACCTTGGAGTCCTTGGAGCTATTGTGTAGTCGCAAATTGACATTGTCATCATCAGCAAAGACAATATTTACAATCATTTCAATCACAAACACTAGATTCCTCAGGATTCCTAAGAACAACTGTAACAAGCTGCAGATTTCTCAGTATTAACAAGTGAAACAAACCTGTTCATCCAGCTGTCTCAGGTTCTGGAATAAAGGTTCCCTTGTGTCTGGTTGTGATGCACCTTGTTTCCAGGTCAGCTGGGTCTGGAGATAGACAATGATCAGAAGGAGGCTTGGTCCTGTTTTTCTGCTGTCCATAATGTGGAAGGTTCTTACAGATTTAGGGCTTTTCAAAAGTCAGGGCTGCTGGGGAACTGTCCATTTTATACCGATGTACGTCCCTCCCTGTACCAGAGTTTCCAGATGGATCTGTTGCTGGGGATACGCTGAAACCAACAGGAACACAAGTGAAAGAAGTAATGTCTTTACCAGAGCAAGCTTCTTTCCTTCTTTTTAATCTCTGTTTCTGCCAACCAGTAAATACAAATGTGCACACTCACTCACACACACAATTCATTAACATGAATTAATGATTGGGACTGTAGCTTCAGACCACCTTTATATTTTTTTGGGACAAACTAAGTCTTTGCAAGCTCAATCTATGAAAATTGCAGGACTGAATGCTAGTGCTGATATTGAGCCAATATTGGACTATAGCAGGTTCTTTTGTAACTTGATTGGAGCACTTATCCGTCATATCTTTCTCCGACACCGCGCTCCACTCTGCACCTTAGTTTTGATCTAACTGGTTAAAGGTTTGATTTTTAGATGTGTTTTGTTTATTACATAACCATGTTATTTCACTCCCGTGTCTTCAGTGTTGTTCTACAATGTAAAAAATGAATTGGTGTGTCCAAACTTTTGACTGATAAAGTATATGTATATAAGCAAATAGGTACATAGATACAGAATTTTTTATATATTCAGATACCAGTCTCTGCAAAAATGTTAGTCAGCAGTGGCATGTCCATTGATCAGGTAAACTTTTTTCAATGAGGGCCAAACTGATTTATACCTTTAAAAGCACAGATAAATTATTTATATGAAACAGAGACACAGACAGGGTTATGTAGGTTAAGAGCAGCAGGACTTTGAGCTGCTTCCAAAGCATTTTACTAAAGGCACTCAAAAAATTTTGTATTTGGACTCTGAGCCAGACTTGAATGCCATAGGTGATATAAACTAGTGGAATTCAGTGGGTTGAGCAACAACCCCCTCCTGTCTACCTTCCAGACCACAATCTGCACAGTTGTCTCATGCCTTTGAATAATTTTCCAGTCCCTCTTACGGCATCTACAAGTATTTACACTTCCAGTTGGAGGCTTTTGGAACATTGGAGGATGCCCACCATATAGTACATCTCTCTATTGAGTGCAAAGGAGGCACTCATTGAGAATGAAACATTTTAATATTCTCTACATGAGGTACATCTGCGAGCATCCACTCTTTTTCCAAAACAGAATCCTGGTCATGGTATATGGCCTCTGTATGCCATTCCAAAACATCACATAACCTCCAGTGATGGTCGTAAAATTCTCCCACACCAGCCACTACCTTGATTTACCACTCAAGACAACCAGGATCAGTGTGAGGAACTATGTCCTTGTCAAGGTTCAACGTCCAAACTGAAGAGACCTCATTTGCTGCTGAATGTGCAAAACCACTTTTTGCTTTCTGTGGCATAACTGTGAGCCTTCTTTTCCACAGTCTCTCAGCACCTCTCACAGGGTCTCTGAGAAATTGCTGTTTGATAGATGCAGGATGGTAGATGCTCCCTCTAGTTAGGAATCTGAGATGGACATCGGTCAGCATAAGGTGTGATCTCCTGTTTTTACCCGTATTCCACTGTCAAAATATGACATTTATTTCTGCTGGATGAAGAATAATATGAACGTGTGTTTGAATAAGAACAATATCTGAAATGTGTATGCCCAATTGACTATGATAGTATGCATGTGATGATAGTAAGGAAACCTTAACAGCATCATAAAATGACAATTAGTGCTTAATACCTTCCGTAAAGTGGCTAAATGTTTGGTACAATGTGTGCAATATGTGCAATTATCAGGGTGTGGTTAAGCACAAGTCAGTTTCTGTCATCACGTATTGTAACAACATTTCTGTCTAGCCATAGTAAGGATAACTTACCCAGAGCATGACATGGATCCCTATGGCTGTCTTATGGTAACACTTTCTGTAAAACCTGAATGCCTGGTCTGACCCAGATTGCAGTCTCAGTGTATATTTTTTCAAAATGACAATGAGAAAAACACACGGTGAAAGTAACGTGATTCGAAGCTAAAAACAGCTTTGGTCATTCCACTTTGAACCAAAAGAATGAAGGAAAACCCATCAGACATGTCTATCAAGTCTGATGGAGACTGTGAAACTCTCACAAGTCACTATTTTGTCCTTTTATTCATTTCATTCACTTCAAACTAATAATTTCAACTTAATTATTTAGGGGTCACACAGTGGTGTGGTGGTTAGCAATGTAGCCTCACACCTTTAAGGTCACGAGTTTGAATCCCAGGTCAGACCTTGTATGTAGAGTTTTCATGCTTGTGAGGGATTCCTCCAGGTTTTCCGGTTTTCTCCCACCGTCCAAAGGCATCACATTAGGTGATTTGCTGATTCTGAATAATCCATAATAGCGAGTGTCTGAGTGAATGCTGTCTGTGTATGTGCCCCTGTGGTAGTCTAGCACCCCACCCAGGGTGAGTCCCCACCCTACGACACCTGAGAGTAGGGATGATGGGATTCATTCTTTGCTAAATGTGTCGTTATCAATGAGCAATTGTAATTGTTTGACAGGCCTGAATAATGGAAGCTGATACTGTAATGGACTGAACCTGGTGTCACCTTCTTTCTAAGTCACTGATAGGTCAGTCAGGTCACCATAGTTAAAAGAATCAACCCAAGGATTAAGAGCCCTCTCTAATATCATTATGTTTAGTGAATTTACATATTCTTTTATGTGTGTGAAACTACATCGCATTGCATAATCTTCCCTTTTGCTTTCTCATGCTGTCTGGCATGCCTAAAACAGGCATGCAAAATCTATGATTCTGACTCACCCAGTGGGCAAGGCTTTGCCAGCTACATCCATCACAGTGTTGCCAAGGCAATTGTCAGATTTTTTGCTCTGGAAACAGTCAGCCCTTTGTTGGAATGCGGGACATAAAAGATAATGGGCTGGTCTTCAGTCAAGGAATGCAGTGCAACCGGCCAGGCTGCACACACACACACATATGTCTCCCTCAACAGCTGACCAGTCTATCGATCATCATATTGGCAGTGTTGTCACCACTCCCAGGCACAGCCAAATAGTCCCTCTCAGTAAAACCTGCCATGTTGGGTGACCCTCCTCCACACGATCTGTCCTGGACCCGATTCCAGATGCTGTGGAAAGGATGTAAGAGTTAGGTACAGTCCAAGGACTGTAGCAAATAACATTTGTTTTGTCTGCTTCAGAAGACATTTTTCACACTTGTCATTCACATCCTGTGCCTCAGTCAATGTAAGGAATTACGGATCTGATGGGTCCTCTGGTGCCAGCAGGGTGGCATGTGTGGAAATGTGGTAGGGTGGTTAGTAGCCTAGTGGGTAACACACTCGCCTATGAACCAGAAGATCACAGTCACAGGTTTGAAACCCCACTTGCTACCATTGTGTCCCTGAGTAAGACACTTAACCCTGGGTTGCACCAGGCAGCCTGTCCCCGAAACTAATGGAACACACTGCTCCCCGGGCAGCTTTCATGGTTGCCCATTGCTCACTAAGGTGATGGTTAAATGCAGAGGACATGTTTCGTTGTGTCACAGTGTGCTGTGCTGCAGTTGTTTACAGTGGCAATCACTTAACTTAAATGTGGTAAAATGAAATTGAAATATGTAAGAATAAGTAAAAGCAGAATACAGATAAAATCCATTTTAGTGGAAAAACGGTATAGTTTTTGGTGTGCAGATATAACATTTGAACTTGCTGTTATACTATAACTTACTATATAGAATATAAATGAGATTTTTAAGCTACTTGTCTAGGCCAGGGTCACATCATTCAGTCCTGGGCATGGTGTCAGTGTATTAGAACATTAAATCCTGACACTGACATTAAACATTCTGCGGCACCAGGGAGTAGGTTATTTTTCATTAGCAATCTGATAGGTATGTTCGAAGGGAGAACAGGTTGTAGAAAACAATGAAAGAAACGCTCCACCCTCACACTGTGACATCAGCTTCTCAATCCTCATGCATATGCACAAGCCCAGGTTACGGTGGAGAGGAGAGCAGACTTTTGCACATTTACACTTCAGTCCAGACATCTGTGAACATCTTCCACAGGACGTGAAGTACAGGACGTACAGGTAAGATTCTCACATATTCACCAATCAACAATCAGGGCATAGGCTTTGCTGCATTTGTTTATCATGGATTTATGTCAAATTGACACTTTTAATCATGACATGCGCTGGTTTTATAGCCTTTATGCAAAACTATCTGTAGGGATGGCAGTGACAAATGTGTTTAGAAATGAACTCACACATGGTGGCTGGTTACAAAAGAAAAATCGAATAAAACATCCATTATGTCAACTTCCTTGTAACTTTTAATTAACTGGCAAGGCTGATTGTTAATTGTGGCTGTAATTTAATATTTCTACATTAGTAACTTAGTATTGGTTTTGAAGAAAAGAGGTTTAATTGACCTAATTAATTTACATTGCGACACATTGTCACACCTTGAGAAGGGTGTGGCAGAGATGGCGCGCTAACCTGAAAAGGACCACTGACACATTTCTATTATTTTTTGGTGATCAACATTTTATTGGGTACCACTGATATGTTAATGTAACATAATTTTAAATACTCAAGTTACACTCTTCATCACAAGTCATGAGGGTGTTTCATAGTGCATGGCAGCCCGAGTGGAGTTCTGTTGTCATTGTCATTAAAATGCAGAATTCTCAGATGCAAATGAAATGTTGGGGAAATGCTGCCACTAAATCAGACGAGAATATTTACTAAGGGATGACTTCACTGTGCAGACTGGGTTCACCTGCTGTGAATAATGGACTAAACGATATGGGCGTGGGCACATCTGCCCTTTTCTCAGCGTGCCACCTAACGTTTTCAACAAGAGGCCATGCGAGCTGGCCTTGTCCTCTGTCAACTGCTGTGACTATAAACCGCCAGCATGGATCAATCAGACGTCTCTGTATGGACTGACACCTTCACAGTGCTCCCTTTTTAGAAAGACCTTGCAGTTGGTGGGTGATTGGTGTATTTGAGACTAGAGAGGGTTGAACCATACTGGAAACGGAGCAGTCGAGTATGCAGAAGAGCAGCATTCCGGTTGTGCCCAAGGGAGTAGGCCTGTTTCCATTAAGGGCTCGTCTCTCAATGTGTCACCGAAGATGACAATCCCTGACAAACCCGGAAAAAAAAAATTGCCCCATAATGGTGATAATTTTGCTATGTATGAAAATCATAAACCAGGCCAAAAAGGATTTGTGGTGCATATAAATTGTACTTTGAGCCTGATCTCTAATGCCAGCAAATACCAGGCTTTAATAATAACGTTTTAAGAAAAGAAGCATTTGTAGAACATATCTGCCCTCTGCTGGTTTTTCACAGAAAAATATGGACACTTCACATTTTTTTCTTGTGTAGTGCAGATATCATGGTGCAAATATATCACTCTGACCTGTGAAGATTCCGAATGCCAGCACTGATTGGCATCGATCAAAACACAAAAAGTGATTTTTGGCATGCAGATGGTGGAATGAACTTCACCTACATGTCAAAACATCTGGTTTGCTGACTTGGCTCTTTCAGATGTCCTTAGATTAGCACCAGTAGATTCTACTCTACCAAAAAATGGTGTTCATTTTGAACCTGTAGCAGAAAATATTCATTAGTAAAAAAATCTAAATTTGTAAATCGCTCTGGACCAGGGCATCTGCCAAATGCAGTGAATGTAAATTTAAATGTAACAAGACTTTTATATTTTTGACCTCTAGTCCTGGAAATGGCTTCAGAACGTAAAATGGACCCTCCGCCATATGTCATACCAAGTAAGTCTTCCCCGGATCCAGAATTATACCTCAGATCAACACATTTTAATTCCATGCCAGCTCTCTAGTGCTCAGTTCTCAGGTTGTGTCGACCACATGGACCAAAAGTCAGGAGTAAGAACAGAATGAGGACTGGAATCTAAGAATCCTGGTCCCAGAGGACCTTCTTGCCCAGAACTTTACTTTGATGGGCTCAGGCCTTGCTTAACGACCTAAGCTGTGTGAAATGAAAAGTTGCTTTTCCAGGAGCAGCATTGGGCAACTCGGCTGTAACCTGTCCCAGGAAGGTTCTTATTCCATGTCTTAATAAGGAGAGGGTCATTATTAACAGCATGTGGCAAGTTGGTGGCTTTGAATAGAAAAGTGCTGTTTGGAGGTATTGTTCTGGACCAAAAAAAAGGGGCATGGCACTACAGTGCTACTGTTCCACGTAAGAAAATGTTTTTTTTTTTTTTTATCTTTTCATGAATGTTATTATTGGAGTAACAAAAGAATGATTAGGCAAGAATGATGGATGGATGGATGGATAGATGGATTTTTTCTTAAATCTCCAGATTTCTGTGCAGAATCATTTGGAACAGTTGTCACAGTTCGGCTACTGTAATCTATTGAGCTCTGTTCCTGATTATGCACTGGTTATGCACCATTTTCATTTCAATTAATTTTGTTTAAAATTTGGCCTCACAGTGAAGGTTGTTTCGAGGCTTCTGTACACATTCGTTTAAAGATGAGTAGATTTATGGTGTTTATACTGCCCCCTACTGTACAGATAAAATCTTTCTCACTGCAACGTTCGTGTGCATAGAAGAGTTTTGGTAATTTAATGCTGACTACTGTTAAAACAAGCATTCATAATTCCTAATGATTATATTTTTTCAATAAAAAATAAATTATTGCGAGTTGACTACATTACGGAAAATTAGTGAGTTAGAGAGTATTCAAGTACAGTGTTGTCATGCTGTCATACGTTTTTGTATGAATATTGGCATGCTTTCGATGAAAATCTTTGAACTGTTGATTTTTTTCAGTGGAAAACAAAGGTGACAGTGATGTAAGGGTGTACCATGTGCACACTCCTTTCACCCCGCCCTCGAGCACCATAGAGCGGCTCCCCGATGCCAGCGACTCGGCCTCCCAGCCTGTCTCAGCTTGTGAGTATATTGGCTGCTGGTGATGGGGGTGAAGGTGCATATATTTATCTATTAATTCTCAGATCATTACCCCTTCAGATCATGACCCCTTCAGACCCCTTGAATCAAACGTGTCGATCATTGGCAGAATAAGATAAAACATCCGAATTCTGCTCTCTCTCTCTCTCTCTCTCTTACAGTTCAGTCACAGAGAGCGCAGAAAGAAAATGTCCCAAAGTTTGTGAGCACAGACAACGAGCTGCACCGCTCTCCAGCAATGACCACCTGCATAAACTGTCAGCAGCAGGTCCTGACCAATGTGACCTACAAGGTGGGGGCTTACGCCTGGCTGATGTGCATCCTCTTCATCCTGTGCGGGTAAGAACAAAAACTGAACTGCGCCCATTTTGATGCCAACCCGAAACTCAAGAGTTTGCCTTTGTTCCAGGTTGGTGATTGGCTGCTGCCTGATCCCATTTTTCATGAAGCACTTCAAAGACGTGTACCACTCCTGCCCAAGGTGCCATCGGGTGCTCCACGTGGAGAAGAAAAAATGCTGCTCTTGACCTTCATCCTCACCCTGACCTTTCACTGTGTCAACATGGTGTCTCTGACCCCTGCTGTAACCACACCAGTGACACTGGTGGCCAGAGAGCTTTCTGCCACTATTCTTTAGGTCATCTCATCGCGAGGAATTAAAAAGGAATCGGGTTATGAAGAATGTTGATTAAAGTGTTAGATGGAAACATCATCAGCGGTTCATCCAGGTTTTGTGGTCACTTTTATTTTAGTAAATGATGAAATAATTATCTAAAAAACACGTTGTAATATTATGAATTTTTTTCAGTATTTTTTTAATTTGGTGAAAGTGTAAGATTTTGATTGAATTTGATGGCACTGCAGAGCCAGATTTTTAAAAATATATATATGTATGTATCTCATATTACATTTGTGTTAAAATAAT
This sequence comes from Denticeps clupeoides, assembly GCF_900700375.1. NCBI lineage: Eukaryota > Metazoa > Chordata > Actinopteri > Clupeiformes > Denticipitidae > Denticeps > Denticeps clupeoides. The sequence goes on from NC_041713.1 coordinate 13,323,088, forward strand.
ACATATCACATTCTGAATGGATGTGCACACATTTTGTCAAGAATGGTCAGCATTAACCATGTTGGTATATAGTCTCCTCTTTTTAAGCTATTTCTTTAAGCAAATTACTCAAGCCTCTTGAGCACAATGATGCATCATTGTTGGTTCTCCAGTGAAAAACCCCTTAGCCCATCTGGAAATGTGTAGATCATGGTTTAGTCTATTAAACTGCTTTTACAGCTCCATTGTAGTGTTTCATGTACATTTTTGCACATATGGACTCAACTAATTTCGGGATCAACAATTTTATAAACTGATTGACTTTACACACAACTTTATAGAAAATTTTATTCAACATACATTTTCCAGCAAAAGGCAATATACAGGAATAGTTGTCGTACACTTCTGCTACAAGGAGGAATTAGACGGGGAGGAGAAAAAAAAAAAAAAAACAAAACCAAAAAAAAACAAAGATGTCATCTGTAGGTCATCTTCGTACTGCACTTAAACAAGACAAAACCTTAGCAATTAGTTAACAAAAAAAAATAGGATTTAAAATTAAACTACACACAATGAATATGAACATCTGAATTTATCTGTACCCAACTTAAATTTTACAGGTTTCATTCTTTAAATATACAATTTAAATGTCTTTACAAAGCCAACTATGATCTATGGAGCATTCCTTCTGTGTATTAAAAAAATAAGAACAGATGAGGGAATTGCGCTATTGGTGCGGTTTCTTTTTTTCCTTTTCTTTTCTTGTACCAGTCTACTGAACACCTTAAACCTCCTATCAGCACAGGGCAGTGCAGGACATAGAGACGGCGAGCAGAGGTCAGCCTCTCGTCCTCTGACAGAGCAGAGACCACAGCAAAAAGAGGTGCTGGAGTGGCAGAAAAAAACAGAATGAGAAAGACAGGAGTAGTAACCCGAAAAGAAGTGTTTTTTTTTTTTTTTTTAATATGCAAACCAAAAAACAGGCGAAGTTTACATTTAACATGTGCTGAGAAATGTAAATCCTTTGATAGTAAGTGCCAACGTGCAAGATGAAGTACAGACAATTTAATTCATTTCTCATTTATTTAAAACAGATGCTGTGGATCTTTTATTTTTGTTTATTATACAAGGTTTGCAGAGAAAAAAAAAAAAAAAAAAAAAAAAAAAAAAAAAAACCCAAACTGAATTCCTCCAACCAAACTAAGTGAGAAAGAATTGTGTAAACATGAAAATTGACTAGTTGCACTAAGGGAACAGGAAATATGACCACCACTTCAGGGCAACTAGCAAGCCTCAGCCATTTGCAATGATTTAAGGATCGACATCCACAACTTGCAAATGGCAATTTCTTTTCGTCGCCTCCCCCTCACTATGCAGCAGCTTTCTTGCCGAAACAATTCAAAATTAAAAGGACAAAAAGAAATAAAGTCTAAAAGTTCAAACTGTCCTCCCATTTTGTTAAAATCCAATTCATCCTTCCAGACAAAATAGGCAGTCAATAGTTAGAGAAGCCAAATCAAAAAAGCCTCAAAAGGAGATGTAGAGGGGGGAAAAAAAGAAAAAAAAAGAAAAAAAAAAAGAGAAAAAAGAAAACAGCAGCAAATCCATTGCTGAAGACTTCATACATGGTGCCTGTGTACCCAGACAGCAGGTGTTAAACAGTGGTGCACACAAGGAGGTTTGGTTAAAGTCTTTAGTACGGGTGGAGTTGGGTTGTTGTGGTGCGACTGGTCAGTTGTGGATCTTGATCGCCTTTTCCAGGTATGTGTAGCGGCCTCTCTTTGGAGCTTTGTTGAAATGGTCGAGTCCTAACCAAGGCCTTGGATGTGACATGTTTCCTAAGTGGGGAAGAGCAGAAGAAATACTCTTGAGCATTTTGGCATCAGTTGCTGGGCACGTAGCTGAAAGGGGGAATGTGTGTGTGTGTGTGTGTGTGTGTTAGGGAAGGTGAGGGTACCTGGCTGTGGCTCGAAGTCTTTCAGATTCACCTCGTAGTCATCCTCATTAATGTACTGATGCCTGCCCATCATCACAATCGCAAACTTGAACTGAAAATTTTATTCACAGAAAGAAAGTGTTTTTATTGTCTCACGAGTGGCTTTGCTAATCTTATAAAATACTATTAAGATGCATAGAATATTTGACTATAATAATGATTGCATAATCCCATTGTAAAATTATAAATAAATTTAATACATTTCTTCAAAGCATTTATATACAAATCTAACTAACCCTAGCTTTACAATGTTTTTACCTTCTCAAATTCCTTTTCTTGGATGTCAAGCATGCTCTGAATCCTCCTCATGACCTCTCTGAAGGGCTCACCCTTAAGGAGGAAACAGAAAAAAAAAAAAAAAAGTTAGCAGCACCCACACCATAGCTTACATCTATCTGCACTCTCCTTCATTCTTACCTGACGAATCTTCAGCAAGAATGGGATCCCGAAGGTGCCAAAGACCTCCTTGTGGAAATGTGCAACAGGAATCAGCATCTCAGTCTCCTTGTCTAGGTCCACCTGGTCCAGAGGAATTTCCTAACAAAAAGTAAACATTTTAATTCCATTCTTGAATGAAAATGTGAGTTAAAATGAAAGGGATCTCATGAAGAATCTAACCTCTATTCTGAACGTCCGACTGGCCGCAGGAGATAAACATTCTAGCAGTTCATCCTCTTGGTGAACTCCAATAATTTTGTAGCTTACAATTTCTAACAGCCTGGGGAGAGAGGCAGCAGCAGTCACATGCAACTCTGCACTGGGCCGGCACAAGCCCAAATGTGTAATAAAACCCCAAATCCTGCTACAAACACAATGAGGGGAAAAAAAAAAAAAAAAAAAAAAAAAAAAAAAATTATAATGAAAACACTACCTCAGCTTCTCAGAGCCCTTGTCGGAGAGCTCCACAGCCTTTTTACATTCCTCCAGTAGGTCTCGCACACAGCCATGTTTGTCAGGGTATAGTGTTATTTCCTATCAGAGAAACCGAGAAAAAGATGAATGAGAGATGATTCTCATCACCCAGACTACAAACACAAGCGTTGTGCCCACAACACAGTGGGACTCATTTCGTGGTAGTGTTGTAACCTTTACCTCCTCACGGAACTGACTGTTGAGCCATATGGACTTGAAACTCCTCCTGTTCTCAAAATCTGTGATCTTCATTTTTAGCTGAGGAGACAAGTGCAAAACATAGCAGCACATACACAGTCATTTACATAAAAAATACATGTTCACTACAGAGGCCTACTTTTACTGAAACTACATCTTTGTGTGTGTGTAATATAAAACATAAAAAAAAAAAAAAAAAAGCACACCTGCTGGTAGTACAGTTTCTTTGGCTGCCGTGGCTTGAAGAACTGCAGCAGGTCTCGCAGGGTGCCTTCATAGTTGTGCCTGAGAGGGTTTCCTGGGCCATCTCTGTAACTGTGCATAGGAAGTGCAGAAAACTGATTAGAAATTAGTTAAAAAAAAATAAATAAATAAAAAATAAAAAAAAAAAAACTTGAAAAAAATGAAACGCACCCCTGGGACTTAAAGAACTGCAGCAGCATGGGGTCTGTGTTTAACCTCTGTGCAACAGTCTTTGCAACCTGCAAAATGAACAGCTCATGAGCAAAAAAAGAGGCTTTACAATCAGAAGTGTGTGTGTGTGTGTGTGTGTGTGTGTGTGTGTACACAATTCAAAAAGCACATTTTGCAGAAAACTTCACCTGGAAGTAGTTCATTCTGTTAGACAGAGTCACAACAAAACCAGGGTCGTTGTGTATGGTTTTGTCACAGAAGATGACATCCACACGGTGGTACAGGTCTCTGAAGTAGTCCTTAGCTGTGGGTAGCTCACTGGTATCATTTTCCGGGTCATCCCTGATTATGGGTAGGGGGGAGAAAAAAAAAAAAAAAAAAAAAAAAAAAAGTAGCTTGAACACCATAGTACATAGTCTTGGGTACATTTACGCAGTCCTAGCCTGTAAAGACAGTCAAACTAAAAATGACTGAAAACTGGCCACAACAGAAGAACCTACACAAACCTCACTTACTACCATTGTGTCGTGAGCAAAACATTTAAACAGTCCCCTGTAACTACTGAAGTTGCTCTGCATAAATGTAAAGGTTATGTAAATCTAAACATGCACTCAAGTGGATATCTGGAAATCATTAAAGAGAAAAGGCACAGCTGCCTTACTTCTGGAAAACAATAATATCGCCATCCATAAGCTCATCCAGAGCTTTGTCCAAAGAGACGTCATAGTCTTGTATCCGCTCTGTTAAATTCGGTTTAACTTCCTGTAACAAAAGGCACATGGGAAACATACATAATATCAGTAAAGAAACCTGCAAATGCCACTGAAATGTTCAAACTCTGGAATGCCTATTTCATGAGCCCTCAGTGCATACACACCTCATAGAGGATAAGGCTAGTTCCCTGCTGAAACCCTGCTCTTTCACACATGACAGGCAGCAAGTCTCCTGTTTCAACACAAAACAGTTATTTACATCACCGCATCCAGACGTCTCAACAGACGGGTGGATCACAAGAGGCCATTCCAGCAGTGGACTTACGTATTTTACAGGATATAGGTGTGTAGATATGTCCACAATAATTTAAGCTTCTGGTTTTTGGGTCATACATCTTCAAGAACAACATGACGTCATCTGAAAAAGGTGACAAAGTAAAAATATATTGTATATTACAAATGAGCATGACCTGACTACACAAATAAACAAAAGCTTATTCTGTAAAGGTGTAACACACACACACACACACATATACAATATATACATCTGTGGATTAACCTTCAGCAGGAAGTGGGGGGTATTAGGAACGCTGGAAATAAAGAACATCCCACTGCCAGAACTCAGATATCAATAAAAGGAACATCTTGTGCTTGCTTATTAAAAAAAAAAAAAAAAAAAAAAAAAAAAAAGCAAGGACGGAGGGAAATGCTTCTCAAGCTTGCATCAATCACCACAATCTAATAAGTCTTCTTGCTAGCTTTCAGCTGAATCGCTGCACGGCGATGACAGAGCCAGAGCCTTTGGTACTCACGGTCTTTGTCGAACTTGGGTAACGTGGCACCGCTGGCTGCCATCTCTGGATCTACTGTTTCCAGAAATATTGTCCATGGGTTTTCGTTGTCACTCAAGTCAATCATCTGTGCGACAGGATGGGGGGGTTGTCAGAGGCCATCGTGCACAAGCGGACACAGAAACTATACTCTTCTGAAACTATGGCATGCAGCAATCAGGAAACTGAAGCTCCCGCACTTACGGACTTGTTGCAGTCGGCCTCGTAGTCCAGCATGGCCGGCCGCTTTGTGCCATTGCTCCGGGCCTGCATCGGCCACAGTCTCATCTGGTCCTGTGGGAAACCCTGCAGCAGATCAATTTGACACTAAAACACCTCAGCACAAACACACACTTTACACACCCACTTTGATGCTGGCTAAGGCTGTAGGCACTGAATATAGCTGCAGCGGGCAGCTTCTCCCCTCCTCCTTCCATGGGAATGCTTTCATTAAGTCAAAGGCTGGCATTTCTTGGCAAATTCCAATATGCACAGTTCCAGTAACATGAAGCACAATCTCATTAAATCTGATTCAGGCTGAATTGTAACATTATTAGATACGACATGGTGTCTGTTAGTGGACTATCACACAATGTGCAGGCAAAAAATCTGCCCAGCATATCACGTGATTTAATGCTTTGTTAGCAAAAAGAGATTTGAACAGATATTTGACCTACTTCCAAAAGGAAGAGCTTTAAAATGCATTCAAGCCAAATAGAATCAAGTATTTCAGCCAATCCTTGCTATATTTTCAGTTTCCATGTGGTCTGTGTGCAAAATAGAGATGGTAAGAGCCGAGTGTACCATGGTCTGAGAGAGATTCTGGACAAACTCTGCCAGTGTAGAGCTCTTCAGCACTTTGAACACTGTGTACTTCACTTTCTCCTCGTCGTACATGTCATTACCCTGGTGGCCGCAGAACTGATCCTCCGTTACCATCTGTGAAAGCAGCAGAAAGCTTAGAATAAGACTACCATCAGGAGGGTAGAGTCAGCCATCAATCAATCAACACTGGAAACCGGAACATTGTACCAACAAGGTACTTTGTGCTGGCTCTAGCAACAAGATTAGATTCCAATTAATCATTTTGTAACCAGCTCTAGACCAATATGGCTCGCATGCTGCCTTGAGACAGACTGATGTGTGAGGGAGGGTTTATCATCTGCTAATTTTTTACAAGTGGACGAGCGATAGTAAATAACAGGTCATGCTCAGCAATTATTATTTTTTTTTTATTCACCATGCAATCGGTCATTGAGAGTGGAGAACCTACAGTGGCTGTTGCCCGCACCAAACGTGAGAAGTGTTGCAGTGCTTGTACAATTTCTGGCAGATTGTCTAAATTTAAGTCTAGTCCTTAAATAAAGCTGTCATTTTAGTTTTTATTAGTATTGGGTCACATTCATACTTATTTTAGTTGACTGAAACCTGACTAGACTAAAAGTCTGAACATTTGAGTCAGAATCATCCAGGAATATTTTAGTGTAGTTTTAGTCAGTGAAATTTGAATTGTATTGTTTTTAGTAATGCAGTTCTACTTAACCCAATCATATATTACAGAATAAACAGTGGCTTTTAGTCAAACCCACTGCATAATTAAAACAAGGTTATTACATTATAGACTTAAGAATACACATCCTGTTTCCTTATCCGCTAGGCCACCACTGCACCCAAATACAACCAGCCCTGCATTATATTTACTAGAGCGCTGCAAATGGCAAATTCTCGCCCAAAACTAATGTCACGTGCTGCTGGTGATTTTTGTGAGGAGAGGACACTTCTGCAGTAAGACTGTATAATCAAAATCTCTACTGTTGGCCAAATTTACATTGCATACAGTTTAAACCACGCAGCCTTAATATCGACAGTGCATCACTAGAGGAAATGTTGCAATATACTATTGTATATGCAACGCACGTAATGTATAATGTATCCTCACACACGATAACAGCAAAACATACAAGCTCATTGAAATATGAATTTGGAACTAATTGAATAGAACCAATAAAAGACACCAAAAAAAAAAAAAAAAAAAAAAAAAAAAAAAAAAAAAAAAACACACACACACTCATTTACAACATACCAAACTCTCTCGAACTGACCTGCACTTGCATGTACAGGTGTGCCTCCTGCCTCTCCTTTCTCTTCTGCGCCTCCACCCGCTTCTCCTCCTGCAGGCGCTCCACCAGCTGCTGCGGGATGTCCATATCGGTCACCGGCTGCAACACTTCACCTAGAGAGAGAGAGAGAGAGAGAGAGAGGAGGGGAGGGGAGGGGAGAAAGAAAGAATTTTACAGCATCAGAACCCTGGTACACCGCCACTTTCCGTGAGCCCCTGCAGTTCACAGAAGAACGTTCACAGCCCCCCCATCACACTTCAGCTCTAATCAGCCTGAAGCTTTTTATGGACTGCACCAACAACTCTGCTTGCCATCTCTGTGTCTCACACGGCAATCTTGGCTGACGTGATAATGCTGCAGGTGCATGCAGCTTACTGTGGTAGCGCGCCGGTCATGCATTTGAACAGGAAATGTTATATACCCCCAACAAACGTCTCACGGCATGAGCGTAATACCGAAATGAAGAATTGGCAGACGTGCTCAGACTTACTGAGCTTCGACTCCCGGATGTACACCAACATGTATGCGTTTGTGCAGTGGCGCACGGACAGGTCGTCGTCGTGGCCTCCGTAATTGTGTTCAATGGCCTCCTCTTTAGTGCACCGCGAAACCACGTCGTCGTCGAACTTGCACCACTGAAAGCAGAGCAAACGAGGCAGTTCATTATCCTTCCAAAGCCCTTCATCAACACGCTGGCCGCACTTGAAATGACATCCAATTACCAGATGCTCACCACTGCTATCTTTAGTTTGGTGGCCAAGTTACAGAACAATAATTATTTGGAATCATTCATGCCAAGTACAGCCAGTCTCGTTCCAAACACAGACAAGGAAACCCAAACACATGTTACTTTAATAAATACATTCAGTGCCCCACAAAAAAAAAAAAAAAAAACGACACACATTGGACTGGGTTTAGCTTTGATTACAGCATGCTTTTCACTAACCACTTAACAAATCACAACCTATCCTTAATAACCAGTCATACTTTTCAGAAATCTCCATGTAATTAAATGTTCCATTCAACATGTTCTAAAATCCATATAAATGAATTTGACATTTCCACAATGTCACTAGTTCCCAAATTCATGAATATGGATAAGAGAACAAGATGCAAAACACAAACCAATTAATAATAAATAAAATAGAAAAAAAGGGTTCTCACTATTGGCTCCGTGACACTCACTTTGCCGTCTCCTTTCGGGTTAAGATAGACGACGTAGTGACCGCCGTGGTTGTCGCCGCTGTGAACAAGCACGGCATGCAGGATGTAGTTGGCTGGGTCCTTGACGTCCGGCTTCTGCAGAAACTCATCCAGAGGTAACTGCTCAGGGAACTCGAACCTGCCAAGCACAGAGACAGGCTCAGCTAACCTGATATCCCAGAAGCGGCTTCCATTTGCCACAGAGAGGGTGAAGGGCCTGCGAGCCGATCCTCTCCGTAAGCACGAGGAGGACCAGAAGTGAACTGTTCTGCAGTCACCTTGAGTCACTCAGCAGGATATTTAAAGCAACTCCATTTTCTTTCGGTACTGTCAAACTAGATCCCTCTTTCACGCTCCCAGTTTATACCAATTCAATGTAAAAAAAAAAAAAAAAAACAAAAAAAAAAACAATTTACATTTTATAAAAGGTATGCACTACTGGTCCAAATTCTTTACACCACCTCACTTTACACAAACACAAAAAGTAGAAATCACATTTTATTCAGATTAGGCTTCCATTACTCCTTTGTTCCTATAATGAGTGGCATAATATAAATGTATGTTAAGGACAGTGATGAGTAACATCTAGAACAGAGCTGTTCAAATTTGGGCCTCAATATGCAGACTTGGTTTAAAGTTCTCCAAAGAAGCTGATTAGTGAGACTTGCAGGAAAAGGATGTATTGATTTCTAAAACAAAAAAAAAAAAAAAAAAATGATTTGAAGAGCTCTGGTCTACGACCTTGTGCCTAATACTGAAACGCAGGCACCATACCGGTCATTGATCTTGATGTTTTGGTCAGTCTGTGGGTCATACATGAACCTCATCAACTGCAAGTGCAGAATGGGAGGAAAGGTGAGGAACTTCACGCCCTTCTCAGCTTCCTGAAACAGAGAGATGAAGCGTGGCGTCAACACTCAGGGCAGACAGCCAAGCACCACTGCGCTTACTGGGCAACGGTGAGTCAGAGCATGTGAGTGAGTGCAATCTCACCTGAAGTCCGTGCTCTCCCGCATCGTACTTGTTATCCCCATCCAACTGCTCCACTGCCACGTAATCTTTGAAGGACTCGAAAACTGCAGAATGGACAGCAGGTAAGCATATTGTGCAACATATTATGCTAGATATTACACAAACATCAAATGCAAATCACTACACACACACACACACACACGGCATGAAACAAAAAACAAACACACACACACACTTACTGTTTTTCTTTCCTTTTATGCTGAGCTGGATGTCGTAATAGTCTTCTATTCGCTCAGACCTGTAGTCTACATGCTTACACTGGATATAGGACTACAGAATGGAAGCAAAAAATTAATAAAAATAAGAGAAGAATAAAATACAGAACTTCAGTAACAAAAAGGTTCTAAACAGGAGGAGATGTTGAGCTGGACACTTACCACCATCTTCCCTCTGAACAGTTTTGGGATGGTGCCCTCCACACAAGTGCCTTTCATCTTGTTCTCGACGTTGTCCAGCAGCTGAACACGCCGAACAAAGACCTCTTATTACCCCACATTAAACAAAACATCTTTAACAATGAGCACATATCCCAATCATCACCAGGAGGAACTAGATTATTCACACTCACCACTCGGCACAACTCCTGTACATCATGCTGCATGAAACTGTCGAGAGTCTCCCACCTTTGACAAATACATTCAGGTCAACATCTAATAACCTTTTACCACACAAATACAATGAAATATTTGAAAAGATAGAACAAGTTCAATTTTGAATTTTATGAAAATCAAGTTTATTTGAAACAATTGCCAACCTTATGCCACAACAATAAACCTACCCAAACGATTTAGTCAGCTTCTTTGTTCCCACTGGCTTGTCACTATGTTGGAGTTCATAAAATACCCTTTGCAGGGCAAGAGGTACACTTTTGGAAGAGTCATCCCCTTCAGTCGGCATCATGTACACTGCCTGAAAGTGAAAGGACACCGCAATCTTGGTTACTTAAACTAAGGTACACTAAAATAATCCATTCCGTTCATTAAGTGTCTGCTTAACCAACATGGTGATTTAGATGTTTTACAATAACTGGCTGTAATGTGTGTTTTATAAATTACAATGCAACTCCACACACAGAATTATACACCTGGCATATTATTTCCATAATAAAATTTAAATAAATTTTTTTTAAAGGACCTATGAGTCACCACTGATCATACTGCAAATAGTTATAATGATTGGTGGATTATAGTCAGAAAAATAATCCCAGTTTCACAAATATTTTATGTGAATCGATTTCACAACTGTATTAAACATAAAACCACACAAAACATAAGGCTTAGAAATTAAGCCATTTATTGCACCTTTGCAGACTGTTAGGAAAATAAAATAAATTCTCTATATATCTCTATATATATTCCTATAGCAAATCCACAGAGGCCGAAATTCCACGTCTGTTCACCCCACTTCATAAAATGACACGCTGCCTTTTATGATGTTTTATTGTATAAATACGTATTTTTTTTTAGAAAATGCACCTCTTCAACGACAGCCACCTCCCGCTCAGTCACCCATGTAGAATCTATAACCCCTCTTTTGGTACAACTTTTTTTCTACAAGCTCTGCAATTGGGTGACCTGTGGTCCTGGATTTCCCATAGAGGAGACTTCAAGTGCTTCAACAGGAATAGATAAGTATGTTGTCCTGATGCCATGATCGGTTTTGGTTGTGTATGTTTCACTTTGTCAGTGCGGGTCACGCTATTCTATGGCTATGACTTTTTGTGAGTCTTCACTGTGGATTAAATGCAATGTTTGACACCGTGGTTAATGGTCAAACTGGTTAATCCCTGCAACCCTAGCTACATACACCACACACATACCAACAGAAGATCGCTGACATCAATAATAAATGTAGTGTTACAGCATATTTGACAACTGGCTGCTGTGCTCACCCGTCGCAGCTGGTTGGTGAAAAACAGTGTTTGTAGTAGGCTGTTCATGTAACATGTGGCTCCTTGGTTCTTCAAACCAACATAGCCAGTATGTTTCTTTGAATCCCACCTGTTTTTAAAAGAAAAGATCGCACTTTAACATCCACCTGACGAGGGGGCAAAAAAAATGGCTTCTGGAGATGATACTTACGCAACCCCATGTGGGGCATCAGCCTGCACATAGACTTCAAATGTAACTTTGTCATCCTCCACAAAGCCTCTCTCTGGGTCAGTCACATCCTGAAACAGGAGATAAAAGGTGTTACGTGCAAACAGTTTCTGTTGTAGAGGGTATGATATGATGATGATTATAAAATAAAAAACAAACAAGGCAAAGCACAACTTACACTCCAAGACATGAAATTGGAGAAACCCCAGTCATTCTCCTTGTGAAAGAAAAGGTGGCTGATCCTGCGACTGAAGGATTTCTCATCATCTTTGTAATTGATGATCTTCAACACAGCTTGGGCATGACACGACCACGACCTTAATCCAGGGAGGGATCAGGGAAAGAGAAAATCACAGTGACTAAGCAAACTTTAGGCTAAAAACTTCAGTCAGTCTGAAGCCTGGAATCATTTCAAGTCAGATGACAGATTGCTCCCATTTATTTACACCCCTACTTCGCAGCCAGTCACAAATGCAAGTGGAAGCAACTTACGTGGAGTCTGACTCTGCGTTACACTGAAGGAAGAAGCCTACGCTCTTCTGGTGAGGTCTGTCAGGGTAGAACCTCGGCATTACCATGATCTTCCAGGGTAAGTTCCTAACAAAGCAGGATGGGCTGAGGACAGACTCGCTCAGCCTGCTGAAACGCTCCACCACAAAGCGGAAAGTGGCCTCTGATCGCCAACTGGTATCTAGGATCACAAGAATGGCAGATATTAGAACAAAACATAAAAATTTTCCAAATATAAATGAATAAAAACACAGTTATTTGCATGCACAAATGAAATGAAGTGCACAGCACACAGTGAAATGTTTCCTCTACTTTTAACCCATCACCCTTAGTGAGCAGTGGGCAGTCGTGAAAAGCGCATGGTGTGTGGGGACGGTGCTTTGCTAAGTGGCACCTTGGGATTCGACCAGTGGTGATAGTAGTAGTATAAATGCTGCTCTATGCTCTCTCAGTAATTAACATCAAATTGTGAATTAATATTATTATTTGATCAGTAAAGGTGCAACCTCTGACTACATCTATAACAAACCGGAATGGTATTGCCTGATGAAAGCAGGAAGTAAGCAATATCTCTCACCATCCTCCATGTCTTCTTCTGTGTTGTTGTGCCCATCAGCCATGGCCATGTTCCCATTGATGACTGGATTCTGGGGGATTCTTGGGGGATCATCTGTGTCCCCTGCTAACAGAAAGCAACAAGATACACACCTTAAATGTGTGACACAAAGTCTACAAAATCATTTGCACCACTGCATGTCTAAAATGAACCGATTCAAATAATATATGCTTCAAGCTTCACAATTACATTGAGGACAGAATGCCACGCACCAGATATTAATTCACACAAACCCTGCACATTTGTACACTAACAAGTGATGAGCGTTGAGCTGAAGATGTGCACATATATAGAACCAACAGTCATACAAGAGCACAGATTTTGTACTCATTTACTTGCATATCTGCATGCTGGCAACACACTTATCACCAAAAAAAAAATGTATAATGTGAGATTGGTAAGATTTTATTATTAAAATTGCAAATTAAACCATTATTGAATTAACATAATAATGTGCAGTCTTCTTAGTCACCATTGTGTTATACTAAATGAAGACTTTTGTAACCACGTTGTAAAGATGCAATTTCATTCTGGTAAAAGCAGTGATGCAATACGTGATGCCACCCTCAAACACGGCAAATAACTACCTGGATTGACAGTTCCAAAAATAAACAAATTAAATGTACAACTGCACGATGCCCTCTGGTCGCCCACTCGTCCGCACTACGCGACCACTGAAACATTCTGTCCGACTATCAAGTTTTGGTTCATTAAAAATGGCGAGGTCCCACGCGCTGCTCCTTTATACAATGAAGCGGCGCCATGCCGTCACAGCCTTGTGCCAGTCCCAAACTGGGCCACGTGAAACAAACGGGCCTCGGCCGCCCGCGCACGACGCCAAATTCGGGACCGGTTCGCGGCCGCCCACCGACTCCCCCTCGGATCCCCGCGCCGAACCGACGACGCGTTAGCCACGAAGCTAGCGGCTCCGCCGCCCGCAGCACCCGAGGGGCTGCCGGCCGGCCAACTAATTCAACCAGCGTTGTTCGGCGAGTTCCGGCCGCGGGGAAAACGTCCTCCGGTGCAGACCGACGCTCCGTGGAGAACGTAAACAAATACGTACGCGGGCCTCAAAACCGATCACGGCAAAATGCTGTCGTCCATCTTGAAATAAATTTGCCATACACTCCCCCCGCCGTATCTGTTAACTTTTAGACGGAGCGGTGGACCACAAATGAATCGTCCCCCCCCAATCAAACAGGACGGAACCCCATAGAGCCGAAATGCTGAAAGACGCCACGAACGTATTGTTGTAGGCGGAATTAAAACCTTGCGTTCACCTTGCAACACTTGATACCTGACCCAAACCGCGCTCAGACTGCAGGAGCTGCTCCACTTTACATCACACACGGACAGGAACACGCGAACCAGAGAAGAGGGAAAAACACGGACGTTTTAACGGATAAATGCACACACACACTTACCAAAACCAGGCTGCTCATGCACAATCACGAAACTGCCAAAATCAACACGAAGTTGTCAATAACGCGTGTTGCAAACAACGTAATCCGGGTTATACGGCATCGCAACGGGCTTCCCGATCTCGGGCACGGCCCAGAAACATCACTAATGGCACCCAGTCCAGACGACCGTGTTCATTTCAAACGAACCATTCGCTGGACGTTCACGCCAACGAGGCTACGGGACTAATGTCCCGATCTAACCTCGGGATAATCGGCCTCGCATCCTCTTTCCTCGGCGAAAACGCCGCCGTAAACATCACCGACTTATAAAGAGAAATATGACGTCCTGCACTCGGGCGTGGATCCTACGGGCCGAACCCGGGGACAATTGTGTTGTTTCTGAAATGTGATTAAAAGCCCAATGTGGCGTACACTACACGTAGTTAGCCTGCAATGCTAGCGCGGGTAGCCTGTGAGGTCAAAACACGCGTTAAACGGGGCTAGCGGGCCATGGACAATGTCGCGATGCTCTATTAAATATCTATATATATATTTTATGCACGGACGTGGGTTTTCCGATTAACACACACATAAGAGTGTAGAACAAAAAAAATTATAAAACGAGTAGCAACGCTAATAAAGCGGCGAGCCGCTGCTGTGCGGCCTTCGCTTACCCTCCATCTCCATGTCCTCGGGCTCGCTGAGCTGCTGCTCGCCGGTCTTCTGCTGCTGCTGCGGAGTGTGGTGGTGGTGGTGGTTCATGTCGGCGGCTGCGGCGGTGTGATGGTGCCTGTTATCTTTGTTCCCCTCGACCTTGTCCGGCGCAGGTTCGGCGGGGAGAAGGGCGCGGGGCTGCTGGTGGGCTGCTGGGGGATGCGGAGGTGGCGTAAACAGGTCGAGCCTGGGCGGCTGGGCCTGCTCTAGTACGACCTCGGCCTTGTCTGCAGTCAGCGCCGGGAACTGAGGGAGGGAGGCCGGCGGGGGAGCGGGCAGAGAAACGCGGACGTATTTGCTCGCTATTCGCCCAATCTCGGCGCCTTGATGGGGTAACTAACGCCAACTGGGGTGGATCACCGGGTCTCCAAAACAAGGAGGCCCGCTGAATTAAATCCGGCTTTCAGTCCCCCCCAGTAAATATGGGGCACAAGGCGAAGCGCGTCCGATTCAGCTCACGCCGCGGCCGGAGCTAACGACAGAACGAAGAAAATCTCAATTCACGGGCTCCCAAAAACAATGACTAAACGCAACTTTAACTTTTCCTGCAACCCTCCCAGTCCGTCTGCTCCTCGGATTGTCCCTCTTCTGGGGGGGAGCGGAGGAAAAAGCTATCCATTCAAACCGGATTCTAACGTGAAATCGCCACCGATTTAAACTTAAGTTTAAAGCAACGCGGCCGCAGGCTCTCCTGCCTCCACAACTAGCCTAGCGCGGAATAATAAAAAAAACCAAACAAACAAAAACAAAAACCTGCAAGCGCCCCGAAAAGCTAGCGTTTTAAATACCGTAGCGAGTCTCTTTGCAAAGCCGTGTTCGCGGTGCGCAGAGGGGGGATATTTCGTTTTGTTTTTATCTCTCTGCCCGGTCGCGGCCAGAGTCCGTTCTCACCCGTTCCCGTGGTCGGCGATGTTCGGCTGAGGTAAAACTCAAAATGGCGGTCGCGCTCGTCTCTGAAATGTCACATCCGCATGGAGATCCAAACAGTCCGTCCCGCTGCAGGCGCGGGCTGCGGCGTTGTTGCCGAGCGGACGGGCGTTAAATAACCACCGTGCGTGCAGATTTTTAAAAAAATATATCTTCGGAACGTTCGTGATAATAGTCGCGCGTCAATTTTTTTAATGGTGCGCAGAAAAAGACGAAAACAAAAAAAGCCACGTTAAGGCGAACGGGAGGAACTCGAGGGGCAACGCGCCCTGCCGAATTCACACGGGAAACGATAAGAACGTTTGTTAAGTGTTGCATTGGCGTTCATATAATAATCCATGCGCAGAAGGCGGTTGCTGGATTTAATTGTCTGTACATGCTAAACAAAAAGGAACACGCACTAAAATAATAAGCAGTATGGGCTTTCATTTTTTGCAAGTTAAATAATGGCAATGAAAATTTTCATTAATAACGAGTTCTAAACTTAATGTGAACAGAAATAACAATAATTTACCTATATGCATCGTTATACTTATTACCAACTCAATAACGCGCACAGCATTAAAATGACATTATTCTCCAGGACATCCAGTTCCCTGAAAATGTGATACTTAAATGCAATGTTTATTAATATATCTGTCGTCATTAGTTATATTTACAGACGAGGCTGAATTTGTCGTATTAATCTAGGTTAGTCATTCATCCATTTGCCTAATATTGTCTATATCAAGTCTTTTTTTCTTTAGGTTCGGGACTGTGGGCTCTTGGAAACACTGCCCTCTGCTGGATATGTGGCGTCATCACCTTTAACCATGTTGGAGTGATTGATCGCCTCCTTAGTGTGGCACCTGGCTGTGAGTCTTGTAGGGTTGGCAGCAAAGGAACGTTTTGTTCATGAAGTTCATGTTGAACTAGGGAAAACGGGCAGGTGTAAAGCTCAGAGAAGGCTTTGGAAAGGGCCAAATCGTGATGTTTAGATGGATGTCTTTGCATCTCCGAAACTGTGGATCTTTGAGTTCAAGATTCAAGAGAGGTTTGTCAGTACAACAGTACGCACAGTATACCGTGTATTGAAGTACTGTTTCACACAGACCCCTCATAGTGCAATCGTAAGACATGTATATATGTATATACACACACAAAGCTATACAAAGTATATTCTGAACAAGGACAAACAGGACAACTTCATGTAACATGCTTGTAAGTGGATATGTTGGACATTTTAAACAGGACACACAAGACAAATAGGCAGGATGTTGGGAGGTGCATAAGGCTGGAGGTGTATTGATTGTTGAGTTTATCAGTGTTATGGTGATGACAGTGCATTGAGAGCTCTGACTGCTTGGGGGAAGAAGCTCTTGAAGTGTCTAGCAGTTACAGTACTGATGCTGCAGAACAGTCGGGCAGACGGTAGGAGGGAGAACAGGAGGCACTGGTGGCCTAGCAGTTAAGGAAGTGGCCCCATAATCAGAAAGTTTCCTGATTCCTGAACTGCCAAGGTGCCACTGAGCAAAGCGCCACCCCCACACACTGCTCCCCGGGCGCCTGTCATGGCTGCCCACTGCTCACTAAGGGTGATGGTTAAAATCAAAGGACACATTTTGTTGTGCCACCGTGTGCTGTGCTGCAGCGTTTCACAATGACAATCACTTCACTTTAAAACAGGGCATGTGAGGGGTGGTGAGAGTCCGAGCTCGACAGATAAGGTGAGATGGGAGGAAGTGGAACCCCGATGATGCTCTGCTGTCTTCACTATCCGCTGTAGGGCCTTCTGCTCAGTGACCAGTACACTGTACTAGACAGTGATGAAGCAGCAGAGAACTCTCTCAATGGTCCCCCAGTAGAATGACGGGAACAGGGAGGTTGGCCCTCTTCAGCTTTATGAGGAAGTGCCGACGTTGCTGGGCTTTCTTGTTGGTGGCAGGAGAGGTCGGCTCTTGTGGGAGGCTGCCCAAGGAAGGAAAACCAGTGAAATGGCAGCCGAGGCTCATCAGTGCATTTGGGGAGTGCAAGATGGCCTATATCATCTGATCCACTACATTTACTACTACTAGGCTAGGTCACATTTGTGGCATCCAAGCATCATGACTAGACCGTGGAAAATGAAGAAGGTTGTCTGGTCTTTTGTTTTTTCACTAGGGAAAGAAGGCAAGCCTGCGGTGTTCTGTTTTATTGTGGATGTTACACTGACATGTAGCTGACCAAGTGCACCCCTTCATGGAAATGGTATTCCTGGTGGCAGTGCCCTTGTTCAGGGCTATGCGCCCATAATGAATCTAATGATTCATTGCACATTGGCACGGTTGTTTGCGACGTGGCCTCACACCTCCTTTGAATTTAAATCCCAGCTCGGAGTAGGAAGAAGTTTTACTGTTAGAAATGTGGTCTGACACCTCCAAGGTTGTGTATGGGGTGCCAAGTGTCGAATGCTTATTTCCGTGCACAAAGTGCTTTCTGTGCCACAAACTGAATCATATAATGACCGAATCAATGTACACTTTTGCGTTACACAGTGCATTACATTGTTGCATTTGGTCCACAGAAAGATAAATCCCTATCACAAATAGTTCACAGAATGATGAATATTTTTGTCAATAACAATATTTTGTCCATGAATTTTCCACAAAATACGTTGTGTGATAATTGATAATGCATGTTGATGACAAAATTATATTGTATCATTTGGCAGAAGATATGGCATACTGTCATTGACAAAATAAATGGAAATTCAATTTTTTGCCATATTGTCCTCCTTTGCTTTGTATGTGTGGAGTTTGCCTGCTCTCCTCCTCCAGAAGGCACGCATACTAGGTGAATTGGTGACTCTGAATTTTCCATAAGTGTGAGTGCGTGAGGGGATTGTGTGTGGGTGTGCCCTGGGTGAGTGTCTGCCCTGTGCCCAATGTCCCAACTGGGAGATTTGTCTGTCACTTGAGAGCCCTGCTATTGTCTCATAATACAACTGTGAACCGCAAGAGGGTCAAGTCTGCTTTCTGTTCTGAGAAGTACATTACATATAAAAAGTGCACACACACCCCTGTTTGGTGAGCTGAAAATTCTTCTTTTCTTTTTTCTTTCCAAAGCTTCCCCCACCTCTTATGTGAGCTATAACATGTACAATTCAACAAACACATCTATTAGGGTAATGCAAGTGGATTCACTTTTCTGATGAACTTTCCCCTGCTATAGCAAAATGTTATGCATCAAATGAACATCAAAGCACAGAAAATGTTGACATACATGGAACACAATCGTCAAAAAAGTGGTGGAAAAGTCGGACAATATCGGCACAAAGAGAACACTATTCCCATGATGAAGCATGGTGGAGGCAGTATCAAGCATCGGGGTTGCTCTTCTTCAGTGCGGACATTTGAGTATTATAGTCTCCTTTCAGTCACTACTACCAGCTTATTAAAAGGTCATTGACTTAGCCTAACACGAAGAAGAAGCATTGCTGTGCATTTGTCATTAGAGAACGTAAAAGTACCTCACACCGTGTTGTTGGAAAAATGTGGAGAGAAAGAAAAGGGACCCGGACATCATAAAGTCCTTTTTGGATTGCATTGCTAAATTAAAAGAGGCTCATGAACAGTTTCACAGTGGCTGAATGCAACAACTTTTAGGTATGTGGTTATTAGTCACAGGCAGAGGGTATGATCAGTTGTATTGCATCTTCAACCTGAAAAAGACCAGAAAATTGGCTAATAACATCAGCTAATTTCTATTAATGCCCCCCCCATAAGATACGGCATTTAAATTCTCACTGCAAGAATTCCCGTCTAAAAAAGACCTGCAGACCTTCGTCAAGCATGTTCCAGATGATGAATGAAGACCATGAAGACCAGAAAATTGGCTAATAACATCAGCTAATTTCTATTAACGCCCCCCCCCCCCATAAGATACGGCATTTAAATTCTCAGTGCAAGAATTCCCATCTAAAAAGACCTGCAGACCTTCGTCAAGCATGTTCCAGATGATGAATGAAGACCAGGCAGGATGGATATGTATCCATGTGTTGAATGGCTGCACACTAACTACAACGCAGTTGTTTTATTGTGCACTGGGAATTTCAATGTGGGAAAATGTGAAGGAAATACCTGGGATGGCCTCAGAACAAATGATATGTGGTCGTTTGATGTAGTTTACATTATCTGAATGTTTAGTGGAATGGTGATTGGTGTGTTTTGGGCGGTAAAATACATATTTGTGTTGCTTTAAAATAATTGCAGCTTTTGAGCTGGTATGCATGTGTATTTTTAGCACGTAACTAGATATTCCACTGACACAAGTTAAAATGTCAGGTCAAAAGTGCCGCACATATAAATGCACGTCTAGAAAACAGTGTAAACGTATTTAAACACCCCCCCTCCCCGCACACGACGATACACCCAACAGGCTTACATGTTCTGTAACGTCAACATGGGCTGCGCGTAAGAATATTCACACAAGCACGTCAGCTTCCGCGTAAGTGTAAACTCGCGCTTAATTGAATTGATAATAATAAATATGGGTACACATGTACAGGGTAAAATCGCGTCGGTCGGCGCCTCGCTGGTAAACTTCTTATTCTACTCAGGGCTACGTAATAAAGTAAGAATTTTCCTGGTGGTTTTCTTTGTGTCATTCCCTAACGGATGTGTTCTTTGTCCAGTGAAAATGCGCGAACGGCCCCCGAACGGCCAATCGGCGTCGAGCTTGTTGTGCGGGGGGCGGGCACTGCACGCCAACACGGTAGTGTGTTTTTCTTTATAATCTCACAGCGGCGTCGCGACGATTCGAGTGTGTTCGAGTTGGAAGAAATGCCGGAGTTGTGAAAAGAAATAAAGGCCAGAATTGCCGAAAGTACATGTTTGGAAGCATCTTATGTCCTGCATTTCGTCGCAATAACACCCGGGGACGTTTTAAAGCTTTGAATATAGGTATTTCGTGAGCGATTATGGAGGATAAAAAAGAAGAAGGGGAAGCGGAGATCCAGGAACACGGACCCGAACATTGGTTCTCAAAATGGGAGCGGCAGTGCTTGGCCGAAGCCGAGCAAGGCGAACCCACCGAGGAAGAGGCTGACCAAAACCAGGAGAAATTATGGCATCTTTTCCAGAATTCCGCCACTGCGGTCGCTCAACTTTACAAAGGTCGGAATCGACGCACTATCGATATCGCGTCTTCACCAAGCCCGGGAGGTTAGCTTTAGCCAGCCCAGCTATCGTTACCGTATGTTCAGCAGTACGACATACCTGTGGCTAACAGGCTAGCTTCGGTGTACAGAACTACCCAGCGCGTTTAGTTGGATAGCCGGACCGCCGACTCAGTTGATGAGGGAGACCAAAGTTTGTCTGCCGGTGGATTTGGGCCACTAGTGAGAACATTTATTAATATTATTTTTACTACCGAAACCGCATTGAACTAACCATGCTCCTCCCGGTTTAGTTTAACCGGGCGTTACTAGCAGACCGGCTAGCGCAGCCAGACGAGGAATCCGGGCGGTCAGCCAGGCAAGCTAACAAGACGATTGCCGGATAAAGTTAAGCTTGTGGATAAATGGGTGTATTGATTTGCTACGCCCGCATCGAACAAGTCCACGTACGCAGTCCTGGTCTTCGTAAAAAAAATGCCCGTAAATGTACAACCTGCGATGGTACAAATATGTGTGTGGTTTTTTTTTTTTTTTTTAAACACTGTCTTTAGGCGCGACAGGATTCGGGATCCAGCTACCAGTTTATTATTCCGGCATTTATTATTCGGCCGGCCGTTAACTGTGGCTAGTGAAACAAAATGGCGATGGAAACAATAATTATTGCAACGCGAAAATACCCAGACTTAACCTGCGGGCGACTGACGTCTGCTCCCAGTCCCCGGGCGCACGCAAAACGACGTTTCGCGTAATAACGGAGTTTTCCCACTTCAGCTAGTGGCCCGATCGTCGATGTTTGTTGTGCCCTTTTTTTAGTGATTTCCGATGTTTAAACCAGCCGGTTTCGCCTTTAAAAATTAAACAAAATGGCGAAGTCTTTTGTGGCCCTTGCCAGCCTCCCATCTTGTTTTTCGCAAATTTAATGGTTCTGTTTAGTGGCTTCGACCGTAAGAAAACGTGTCTGGCGGTGTGAAGGTTGCGTGGTTGTGTTCCATCACTCTTAACGTAACCTTGAAACTAGTTAGCCGACTTTAGCTGACAGCTACCGTCGCGCTCGGAAGTGTCGCCCGTCGGATTGTAATTCCAGAAATTCAAACAGCAGCTTTAAACCGGGCGTCTCATATACACGCTCGTCGAGGGAACCGGGGTCCGGCGGCGTACTTTGTTTATGTAGATCTGTGTAACGCAGGGCCGAATTCAAGTAGACAGGTTGGTTCTTCATATTCTTAGACAAGTCAGTCCTCCAAAGGGTTTAAAAAAAAAAGTATATTTAAAAAAAAAAATATATATATATCGATCTGTCTAGCGTGTTTTTTTTTTTTTTCTTGCTTTCTTTCTAAACCTACTGATTTATTGCTGTGTTTCTGGTAGTGCTCTCATCTCATCTCTGTTTCCTCAATGTTTGCAGATCGAGTTTGCCATCAGCAGGGACTGTCTCTCTGGGTTCCCTTTCAAAATGCTGCAACAGCTGTTACCAATCTCTATAAAGGTGTTTATTCTGCCCTTCCTCATTTCACCTCACTATACAGCAAAGCCGTATAATGGCCGCAACCGTATACGCATTACTACTTTCAGTATTTGCGCCTTTTAGTATATCTGGATTTTTGTTTCAGTATAATAGCAGATGCATTAATGGGGCTCCGTACATTTTCTTTTCTAGGTTCATTTAAAGTTTTGTGTTTGTGAACCGGGAAGCCCTAAAAGTACTATTTTAGTTCAATGGACAATTAAAAAAAAAAAAAAAGTGACAATTTATGAACCCATTTACTCAAAGTATATGATATTTAAGTCTGAGAATAGCTGTGGTTGAATAGTTTACTTTCATTATTAATTGCATCTTTAGACATTTAACTGTAAATTTATGTCTTTATGTTTGTCTCTCTAACAGAAAGTGTTGATGCACATCACAGAAGTTATGACCTAGGGATTCAGATTGGCTATCAGCGACGTAATAAGGATGTTCTTGCTTGGGTTAAAAAGCGAAGGAGAACAATTCGCCGAGAGGATTTGATTAGTTTCCTATGTGGAAAAGCACCACCACCAAGGACTTCCAGATCTGCACCCAGACTGACTGTCATGTCCCCTAATCGGGCTGCTTCCACAGAAACGGTCTCTTCTGTCGAGGCAGATTTACAGCCCTTCCGTGAAGCCATAGCACTGCATGGTAAATATTTTTAATTCGGTTATTTAAGATGATTGTCTCTTGAGAAATAAACCTGCTTTGAATTGAATTGCCTTTTTACTATTGTATGTGTTAAACATAGGGAAATACATAAGCTATTTTCTGGATCAAATAAAAGTGGTATTTATTTAATTTTGTTCAGAACAGATAGATTTACATTTTATGTTATGCTCAAGTGTTCCAAATCCTCCAATAAATAACCTGTTGGAACAATATAGAGTAATGTTAATTAATAGTTATTAATTACAATGTAGCCTGAGTCCATTGTGGGTGTGGCTGGCTGGGGGCTCTGATGAACTTTGTTGGGCCTCAGTAGCGCACAGCATTGGTTCATGTTTCTGCGGCAAAAACAGACCGATCAAAAATGTTTACAGACTTATTTCTTTTTATATAATTTTTCATATCTTGCATGTTATGTGTTTATTGAAAAATTTAAATGCATTCATCGGACCTTCATTAAGTTGACCTTATTTAATAAATAACATTTGGGGAAAAATCTACAAGTTAGAAGATTCCTTTTACGCCTATGTTATTGCGGCTTGAACTAGTAAATCACTCTTTGGCTCTGTTTGGCCTGACCATTCCAGTTGTGTTAATTGGAATGCTAAACAGTATTTTACTATATAATGGTAAATATTTTAAAGTAATGTTTTTTGCTCTGTTTTATCTGAATAATGTATGCGTTTCAATAACGTTAATCCTAAAAGTTTTTTAATTACATATTTTAGTTCCTTCTCATACAAGTAGGAATTTGTCTTCATGGGAGTCTGGCAAGCCGCCATTGTTCCTACTGCAGCTTGCAACCGTAGGGCCAATTTTAATGCTTTGTTTTGAAGTGGGCGCTTGAATCCAGTTCCTGCTAGCAGTATGACTCTTGTGCTGGGTACAAGGGGGACATGGAAGGGGAAATTCAGCTGATTGCAATTGCAAACTAACTTCTAAATTATCCAATGTTTCATTAGTAGGTTAACATTTACGTCTCATTTTTTTGTAGGCCTCAGTGGAGCAATGGCAAGTATAAGTGTCCGTTCCAGCACTCCTGGCTCCCCCACCCATGTCAGCACTAGCTCGAACACAGGCCGCAGGAGAAATGGACTTCATGATGTGGACTTGAACACTTTCATTTCAGAAGAGATGGCGCTCCACCTGGACAACGGAGCCACCAGGAAGAGGACCTCTGCCCAGTGTTCTGACGTCATCACAGACTCCCCCACCCATAAACGCAACCGAATGATCTGAGCCTGACCAGCTCCCACTGATACATTGTGCTGCTTGAAATAAAAAGCCACTTAATCCTCAACACTTTTGTCCCCACCACACACCCGTACAGGAAACGAGGGCTGGTGAAACATCTCATGTTAGAAAATTCAACAATGATTGCCATAAGTTCGTCCACTGTTTCCATCTTGACTCAGTGGACTCGTTTATTAAGTACTAACGCGATCGCTATTTAAGTTTAGTTTTTGATTTTGGTGTTTATGCTGCCGAAATTAATTGTATAGGAAAGGAAAGTAGTTTATGTTCATAACTGGCTATTAAGTACCAGTATCCGCTGTTAATTCTTCTGCAGTAATGCCAGTTAATCATGGAATGTTCGTTTCAGCTACTTTATCCTCATCTTGTTTCCTATCCCCCTTTCCATCTTTTAGTATATCTAGCTTTTTGATTCAGTATAATGGCAGATGCATTTATGGGGCTCAGTACTTCTTTTCTAGTCTCATTTAATGGTCCGACAAAGTTTTGTGTTTGTGAACCGGGAAGACAGTTGCAATGGTCTTGCACAGCATAAGTGAAACAGCTAAAAAGCCCTAAAAGTACTATTTTAGTCCAATTGGAAAAAAAAAAATCTAAAATTCCACTGTATGAAACCAGTTACTCCAAAAGTATATGATAGTTAACAGTCTGGGAATGGCTGTGGTTGAATAATAGCCTGTATTTCGGTGTTGGGGGGGACAGGGGATCGCTCATTTTTGCACTTGTAACGCGAAAGGGCACCATTCTGAGGAGCTGGAGTTAAGAGGCGTCGTCTCAAATCTTAGTAATCGATTCAACATGCTCTTTCATATATGTTCAAGCAACATTTTTTTCTGAAAATGAGGAAACACTTAATAAGTCAATTTTTCTACAAAAAAAATAGGCTTATGTCATTAATGCTTTTTTTTTGTTGCTGAAGTGGGTCTGTGACAAAAATAGCTTTACTGATCTGAGAAATAGGTTTTAAAACCCAGCCCTAGTGTAACTTTTTTAGCCATGTCTTTCCCACCAGAGAAGTGTCCAAAATGCAAGTTCATAATTAGCATTTACACGTACACTTTCTTTCAGCCTGTTGGCTGTGTGCGGACACAACCAGGGACAATTATGTAGACATGTCACTTTATTTTGTTTGGGCTTGCATTTTTACTTTAAAGGAATAAAACAAAAAAAAAATCAACTAATCTAAAAAAAAAAAAAGTTAAATGTATCGATCAATTGAAATGTTATTTAACAGATTATATGGCAAACCATTATAGTTGATGTCTAACCACTGAACCTAGGGACGGCAACGTGATCTCTTGAGTAAAAGCTGTTTGCCGCACTGTTCATGTCCATCACCGAGTGAGGTTGAGATGAACATTGTGTTTTGGGGAAAAGCATTGTATAATGTTGCCATGTAACAGGTTTCCCTTTTATAAGAGAAACAATAATGTATGGGCTTAAGTTATTAAAGACTTTTCAAATATGCAGAGCCAATGTCGTTTCTTGTGTGTATATATTTTTAGAACATTTTTGTGACAATTTACAGCAATCCCATGCAAATGAAACAAATAAACTTTTGTATTATCAAGTTGTGCATGTTCCCGCTGACTGACTGTATGTTTTACGGAAGAGATGAGTGAATACATCACACTATATCCCAGAACTAGTGTTAAAACAGTAACAAATTCTGCATGGGTGCTGTGAAGAAATTCCTTCAGCTTCCCACAAGATGGCACTACTGGGTTGGGGCCGTAAAGGTCACGCCTTTCAATTCACTGATATTCGTGGCTATTTGTAATGACAAAACCTACACTTGGGTTCTGTTCAGAGTATAGCGTTTCCCAATGCTACATCTGTCTTCGTACAAAACATTTAAAGCCTTGAATACATACCCACAATCAGGCCAGGATCCTTTAATTGCTAAATGAACATTTGTGATGGATGGTAGACAAGACGACGCACTGCTGTAGTGTCCATCTAACCATCCATCCATTTTCAAAACACTTTTTGGCTTCCTGCTCATTATTTCCGGCCTGTTTTCTATTGCTCTAACATGAGGATTCATTCTAGCATCAGTCACACAATCTCATAGTCAAGCATATAAAAAAATTTGCCTGTGAATGAAAAAAGCGAACTAAAAATCTCTGCTCAGAATGCAACGGTTATCAAACCACGCAGTCCACATTTCCATGCGTGAGATTTGTTGAGATTTTACTTCATTATGATCTTTTATGTTTTCTCCCAAATTTAGGCAATAAACAGCAATGGCAATATAATTACAATTACAATATGTAATGTTAGTTAGTTTGTTCTGGTAGTTTATGTATATATTCATCAATTAAATGTTTTTATCAACTATAACAACGTAGTCATGTTACTCATTGTACTCTGATTATTGTAAAATAAAAAAATGTAAAAGATATATATATGCACGATGCTAATTGGAAACTGGAGGTTTGTCCTTAAACATCTCATTAAAAGCTTCTTGACACATTCCTTCGAAAAAGAAAGAAATGGGCTGGAGGATGACATGCCACATTAATGTTGAACCCCTCTCCTAATGACGAAGTTTCCATGGCAACTCCCTCCAGAAAATTACCCCGTCACGTCGCTCCTGACCAGAGGACTCGGCGAGGATGAGGTGCGTGGTGACGTCACCAGGCGGCGTGGGGATTCTCCTGCAAGTCGCGCCTCCGCCACTGGGTGGCGCCGTCAGACAGGCGAACACGCTCCATCACTACCACGCCGCCGCGGCGAATTTGAAGTCGTCAAAGGGGCAGAGACGCATACGGATCCGGGGCCAGACGTTGTCTGATACACCCTGAAATGTCCGCGCCATCACGAAGATGCAATAGGAGCACAATGGTAGTAAGTGGGATTTGAACCTGGGTCTTCTGGTTCATAGGCGAGTGTGTTACGTCCACCCATGATCAGTGGCTAATGAGTGTTTGCTGAATGGACCTGCTAAGTCATTTCCAGAAGCCGTGCGCTTTGCACTCACCTACGTCTACAACACAGGACATTTTAAGACGACTAATTATGCAACATAGCACACATAGGGTCTGCTGGATGATGTTGAACACCAACATCATCCAGCACATCCAGTACAGTCCTTAAATGGTGTACAGTACACTTTTAATGTATATGTTGTTGGAATTTTCAGTTCAGAATGAACGAATGATGGACCTTGATTTATTTTTCCTTTGGTCATTAACAGTTTATGAAGCTCACGGCAGTGTGCTGGGTTCCAGGAAAATTCTGCCGCCGCCCAGAGATGCTGCACCAGCTCATTTTAGGACTGATGGGGTGGAGCATCGAACAGTTCATACTAAAAGCCTCTGCTCTGACATAATATATGGATGATGGTTATTTGGTTCAACTGAGCCCTCTGTTTCCATGCATCTGGGACTGACAATGCATTTTTACCACAGTGTCTGGGTACCACTGAGTTACATTTACCATCATTGCATCACTTACAAACATTGTTTTCATAACTTGAGCATTTTGTATACAGTACAGGTCAAAAGTTTGGACACCCCTTCTCATTCAATGTGTTTTCTTCATTTTCATGACCATTTACATTGGTAGATTCTCACCGAAGGCATCAAACCATGAATGAACACATGTGGAGTTATGTACTTAAAAAGTGGAGACCTGGCCTCCACAGTCACCGGACCTGAACCTAATCGAGATGGTTTGGGGTGAGCTGGACCGCAGAGTGAAGGCAAAGGGGCCAACAAGTGCTAAACACCTCTGGGAACTCCTTCAAGACTGTTGGAGAACCATTTCAGGTGACGACCTCTTGAAGCTCATCGAGAGAATGCCAAGAGTGTTCAAAGCAGTAATCAGAGCAAAGGGCGGCTATTTTGAAGAAACTAGAATATAAAACATGAATATGAAACATGTTTTCAGTTATTTCTCCTTTTTTTGTTAAGTACATAACTCCACATGTGTTCATTCATAGTTTTGATGCCTTCAGTGAGAATCTACCAATGAAAATGGTCAAGAAAATAAAGAAAACACACTGAATGAGAAGGTGTCTCCACCATCTCATTTGGCCTGTACTGTATCTGGCTGCATGGTTTTTGCTTTCTGTTCTTGTGCCCTCCAAGCTAATGCTATCTGAGGCTTTACTGTGATATTTCACTTCCCAGAACCTGAGAATTTTCTCACGTAGCAACGTGTGCAGCCTGTGCAGCCTGTGCGTTCTGCTGTAGTTAGTCACAGAGGAGAATGGTTGGACTGGGTAGGAAAAGGATGAGACAAAAAAAAAAAAAAAGGCCCAAACGCGTGGTGTATTTCAGTCGCAGTAACGTCATAGTTATAAAAATTTCAGCTTGTGCGCGTGCCTGGACACGCACAAACACCAGGATGCTAAAACCGAGCAAGCCAGCATATGTTCAGTAATTACGGGTTAAATCCTTTTGAATAGACAAAGGGCTGCGCTCAAGCGTCCGTGCCGTCTGACTCTGACACCCGTGGCAGTGGACCAAGTGCGGGTTAATTCCTGAATATGTCTGAATCATGAGCGAACCCGGGCACGGTGACGGAGAGCAGCCTGTGTGTGTGTGTGTGTGTGAGGGTGGGAGAGAGAGAGAGAGAGAGCGAGCAAGCGTGTGTTTTCTGGAGCTCTCTTGTTGCCCCTGCTGGGATGGACACGCAGCTGGAAGGAGCTGCCATCGTCCACTTTTACAGAACATTGCATGTCCAAATCTCTCCCGTCTTTTATTTCCTTCTCCTCTGCTCTCCCTTTCCCTCCTTTCCCTCTGTCACTTTTTTTTCCCCCTTACGAATGTGATAAAAAATGCAAGGCCTCGCGACGCACCGATGCGCAAGCTGCTCCCACATCCCTATCGTCCTCGGCCGCCGCTCCCTGAATTATGAATGCACTCTTCAGAACTCCTCCTTCAGCACAAAGCGGGGCCGCGGTGCCCGCATCCCCTCAACATTCCAGAATTGGCGTTTCACGCCCATGCCCATCCGGCGCCCGCATGATTCTAAAAAGGACGCGCTTGTCATCTGAGTTCAGCGCGCCTGACAGCCTGGCGGAGAGGGATCACAGGACTGTGCCGGGGACGCTCGGAAGTGCTGAGCTGGGCTCTTCTGCTCCTGTATTCCCTGCGCCAGACAGACACGGAGACTTGCGGCAAGCCACGGTTGTTCTTGAATGAACGGCTGGTGGAGTAAAGCCTCTGCTCGTCTTTGCGAGGCATCCTTGCGTTGCGACCGCGCATTTTACTTCTTCTGTGGCAAGTCTGTGCGAGGCACAGCTTCATTTTCCCCACAAACCCTTAATTAATTAGCTAGACCGCTGGGTAAGTGAAAGCTCCAGAGCGCTTGTCAGTTATTGTTAGGCTGATACGCAGAATATTATACTCAGAGTTTATTAAGGCCACGTATGATGTGTGAGTCACCGAATTTCAACGTAATACAATTAAGTGCAACACATGAAAACATGGACCAGAATTGCAATCCACTACCGACTCAGTGGAAGTATGCACACCCGCGGTTCAACATCATGTTCACTCACACACAGTGATAGGTGGTTTGACCCGAGGACAATCTAGTGATGAGCTGCCTGACCTCTCTAACGTGAACCAGTTCATGAAGTGGAAATAATCCCACAGAACATGCATTAATTATTCACTCCTCAGGTTTCACTTGTGCATATACTGTATGATTGTATATTATGGATCATTGGTGGCTTAGAGGACCCATCATCAGAAGGTTGCTGGTTTGAATCTGGAACTGCCAAGGTGCCACTGAGCGAAAGCACCGTCCCCACGCCCAGTCATGGCTGCCCACTGCTCGTCGAGGATGATGGTTAAAAGCAGAGGACACATTTCTGCGTGTGCGCCGCCTGCTGTGCTTCACAGTGACAATCACTTCACTTTCAACATGTTGTGTTGATATTATGCTCAGACACCCTTTCTCAGGTAGCTCAGCTGGATCAATTTAAACTTGAGCCATGGTGGAATTCTACACCTTGAGCAGTGGTGCTTATCAGACATACTTTTCTTCCACTGTACCAATGTTCAGTATTTGGCTCACTTGAAAATCCCTCTTGCCCTTGTAATATTCTTTTACAGTCTCCTGTATTCCATCCCACGCTGAGCAGAGAAACTGAATCAAGGAACACCATATTTGAACTGCTTAGTCTCAGCATTGTACCGTGGATTCTTGGACAGTTTGTATGGTGCTGTTAAATCTGAGCTAATCTGACCTGCACCAACTGTACATTCTTGATGAAGAGCTCTGGCCATGTTTGTCTTCTATGTGGAAAGCCATGAAAAAATAACAAGTAACAATCAAGAAAAGTCAAAGTGCAAAGGGCATGATGCTTTTTTGTGAGTATGGGGGACGCCGAGAGAGCAGAGCCGCGGGGCTCCGTTTGGCGGTGGAGACAGGGATTAGGTTGTTGTTACCATGGCTGGGTGGAAGAGGAAGGTAGCAGGCGTAATTGTAAGTCCAGCGGGTGGAACTGCTTTTTGGCTACAAACATCCTTTGTCAGGGAGGACAAGAAGAAAGGGGGGGGGTGAAACCGACCTGAGGCCAAACCTGTTCATGTGGTCCAAATCCTGTCGACGGGTCTTCATTGTGGAGCTGACAGTTCCATAGGAGGAAGTGAGACGTAGTAGTATTAGAGAAGAGAAAGGATGGGAGGAAAGTATGGAATATGAAGAAGCAGAAAATGGCCCTGACTGCTTGTTTTGCATGTAAAGGGAACCGAATGGAATTAGTAAGAAGCATGCATTTTTAATTAAACAATGCCCTAGACTTTGAAAGGATGTTTCAAAAGTACAAAACACCCGCAGAATCTTTTCCACCTTCGTCTGTTCATGAACAATGAAATATGCAGCCACGTTAGCTTGTTTTATGATTAAAACATGAACTGGTATTATATGCATAATATTAGTAAATTTATGCATACATTTGACATTCGTGTTCAGTAAATTATGGAATTGAGTGAGGACAAGAAAAGAAATGTCAAGGCGACTGGAGGAGCGCACAGATTAATTCGAAGAAATCACCCAGGCCAGGCCACTGCTTCACTCATCACAGCAGCAAACACCAGTAATTAGTTTATGTAATTAATAGTCAAGCAGGCCAGTCATTTTTTTGAAGAGCTACAAAAAACAAAACACCAACCAAAAATTGAATGATTTTTCTGAATCATTAAATTATATTTAAGCCATTTAATATTTTAAACTCTCAAACAAAAGAGAATAATTGTTTTATTTACATAGCCTTTCTAACACAATATATGACGTAAAGGAAATAAATGGATAAAAACGTTTAAAAAGAGGACTGAAACAATAATTTTCTTCAAATGGTTTGTGAGTGTAAATGATATGATGTTTTGTTGTATTTAATATCCAGTGACTCTGCATCAGACAATTACACCTTCTGCTGTTTCACTGTACATCTTCCTATAAAACAACGTCAAATTATACTAAGAAGCAGAGTTTTAATGTTAAGATTAATGTTAAGTCTGATATATGAAACACCGTTGGACAAAAAAATGACACACAGGGACACAAAAGGTTCTAAATGGCCAAACTGGAACAGCAGTGCTTTGGTGCAAAGTTTTCTTTCCAAAAATAAACCAAAGTCAAGAAGCTATTAGATGGAACAAGGGCAATTTCGTCCAGACTCATTTGTTTTTATAATTTAGCCCTGTAATATATTCAGCAAAAAACCAACTACAAATTCAGAAAATGAAATAGGGGAACATTTCATTTGGACAAGGCTGCAGACATGCCAGCGAATAGTTAGGAGTCATCAATTTAAGCAATCACAACATATACACAGTGACACTGAGGGTGTGTTTCATTCCTCTCATGCCTCCTTTACCCATTTGGCAAATGCGAGAAAGGCTTGAATGAGCAATGCATAATTTGAAAATAAATAATAAAATATAATTTTAGCTGTTTGTGGAGTCAAACATGTTTAGCATAATCCACCTTCCCTGCCCCATGCAGTTCAGTACATTTGTGCCCTGTTTGTGCCACTGTCTGCCAGCTAGTTTACCAGAATTGTTAAAAAATATTTTTCATATGATTCCAGACTGTTGAAGTTATCACTAAAGCTTTTGTAGTTTGTATAAGTTTCTGCAATATCTCTGATATCTCTGCGCAGACCTGGGAATGAACTAACATTAATGTTTACCGTAACTCCTTACCATTACTGACATAATTCAGCAACGTGGATTTTTCACATCATTTGTATACGCCTTCGTCAAGTTTGCATCTGCTTTCCTTAGAATCTGCATCATCACAAAGGCATTGGAAGGTGGGTTCAGTATTTAATGTGAAATTCTGCTTCTAATCTGTCTTTTTGCATGTCATCCCATGTGCAAAAACGTGTGCAGTGGTGGCATGGGTTTGTGCGTGTTGCTGCGGAGTAGCTGGAGCAGACCAGGGCCAGATTTATGAGTCTTGAACAGTGTCGGCTGTAATAAACCTGCAGTAAATGAGGGGCGACTTTCAGTGCTGGTTTGCGCTGGCTGCGTATGAACAGAGTGGGCTTTTGATTGCTGTCCATCCAAGCAAGCTTCCAGCTCGCGCCTCCCCTCTCCTTTTTTGGCGCCTTTCGGCCTCACCTTCTGTCTCTCCGTTTGGCTGATGTATGCTGTCAGTGCCGTCTTGAGTTGTGAAATGCAAAAAAAAAAAAAAAAACAAATGTGAAAAACTGAAAGCGTCGTCCTCCGCCCCGGTCCAGTGGCTCTGAGAGGCGGAAATTGTTATATCCACGTGTTCGGGCCAGGATAGAGCTATCATGCTGAGGAAAGAATAGTCATGTGACCAAGACCTCCAATAAATATCAAAGTCTGAGGCACAAAATCGAGGCTTGCAATGTCATGCATGCATGTTGCAGAGATGCCCTCGGGACTCGTTCATTTATTTTTCCGCCTAGATGGATGAGCCTCGCTGACTCCATCCCACAGGATTTAACAAATTCCCATGCAGCTAACAATATAATGGCCAAGCCACACACATACAAAAACACTCTCACACACACACAAACAATCCTTCAAACCGGCCTTGGCCCATCTCAGTGAAGATGGAATTGTTTGGGCACATGTTTGCAGCACTCCTCACTTGCACCGGACATCTTGTCAGCAGCAGTGAATATTATATACGGTGTGTCCGGAAAGTACTCAGAGCACATCGCTTCTTTCATGCTTTGTTGCAGCCTATTCTAAAATCTATTCAATTTATTTTTTTTCTCAGAATTCTCACAACACCTCATAATGACAACAACAAAGGTTTACTTCAGGTTTTGGCAACTTTATTAAAAAAAACAAAACTTGAGAAATCACAAGTATTTACAGCTTTTGCCTTGAAGCTCAAAACTGAGCTCAGGTGCCTCCTGTCTCCCCAGATCGTCCTTGAGATGTTTCTGCAGCTTATTTGGAGTCCTCCTGTGGAGAAAAAGACTGTTGATTGGACCTGATTTGGAAAGGCACACACTGTCTCTATTAGGTCCCACAGATGATGGTTAATGTCAGACCACAAACCAAGCATGAAGTCAAAGGAATTGTCTGTAGACCTCCAAGACATTGTTTCAAGACACAAATCTGGGGATGGTCACAGAAACATTTCTGCTGCTTTGAAGGTCCCAATGAGCACAGTGGCCTCCATCATCTGTAAGTGGAAGAAGTTCAAAGCCACCAGGACTCTTCCAAGACCTAAACTGATTGATCAAGGGAGGAGGGCCTTAGTCAATGAGGTGACCAAGAACGCCGATGGTCACTCTGTTAGAGGAGGAGAACTTTCTAGAAGGACAACAATCTCTCGTTAAAATATGTTTTTACATATATGCTTACTGCTTAATCACTGCTTAAATAGGTCTGATATCAGTTGTTATCCTGCCATGCACAGCGACATTCTGAGTAATTGCAGAAAGATGTAGGATGTAGGAAAAGACAAAAATACACGTTTAGTGTAATGTAGGACTAGCTTGAGTGCACAAAGTTGAACTAATTGCTTCTAAAATATAGAGAACAATTGGATTCCTGTCCTCGCTTCACTTTTGTCCTCCAAGGGTGTAATGCAAAAGACAGTTTTCCCCCACATGTACACAAATCCCCTCCCAGACTCATATAGACTCTTGCTATATCATTAGGTGTAATTACCAGGAAGGAACATCAACTGAAGAAAGTGACACAGGTAATCATTAGTGAGGAACCCATGGAATTTCTTTCTTCGGCTCTAAAATTTGCTGCTGTCAGCGTGTGGCCATTTTGCATACACACTGGCTATCTCTTATGCGCTTGTGCACAGGTTGCAGGGAGGAGGGACATTTTGTGGAGCTAATACTTCACGTGGCAAAATGGAGACTCCATGCTCCGTTTAGGCTCGTGATCTGCTGTCATAAGACTGATACATAAATACTAGATCATTAAATACTCACATTGGAGCATGGTTGTCGAGGTCAAAAGCCAATTATTATAAGCAGATAAAAAAATGATTACATTTTTATATTTTTTTCCCTAGAGTGCCTCCTGGCAATGCAGCTTTTACTAATTATTTTATAATTTTTAGAAAAAAAAATGATTATGAGAGGAAACATGACACACTTCAAAACTTTTTAAAACAGGCAATTAGTTGGATGTGTTCATTCATCCATGTTGACCCACGTCCTCAGACATCTGAATATTTTGGAATATATTTTGAAAATCTGGAATAAATGCATTCTCTGTCTCTTCCCAGTACTGACCTTATGCATCACTGATGGGTCAAAGTCTATTTGAAGAAATATATATTATATATATTTTATTTTCTTTTAATAATGAGGGTACTTGTTATCTTTATGGCACATACAAATGAGCCATATTTCTTTTTTTTTTTTTTTTTGACCCGTGACCTCACAGCACTAAAAAAAGCTACTGGGTTGTCAAACTGAGGGGAAGGGTGAAGTGTGGCACAACTCCTCCAGTGTTTCCTCTCCCTGACCTGGCAATCCGGCCACGTCAGTGTCACTCAGTTCTCTTGTCCAACACCATGAGTCACTGCAGATGCTATAATAGCTGACCAGTCCCTTTTATGTGGGTCACTTTGACGCTTCAAAGGGCAGAAGTGTGAGAAGTATCAATCAAAAAATTAAAAAAATTATTTATAGTGCACTGACCTTTATTTGTACTGAGTTAGTGTGAATAATAATTCACTCTTAAGTTCTATGTTCATATTGTAAGAATTATAAGATTTCGCCTTTCCTTTTAGATTTTATGAATAAAAGTCATGCAAACAAAATGATAAGATACTGGTCTACTATACTACTTACATTTTACTTTTAATTTTAGTCAAAGTAACACACATAACCTTATCTTAACATAACCTTTTCTCTTAAAGCTATTCAGTGAAGTGAGTCAACCAGTAGTCAGTCAATGGAGGGCCTGCATTGACATTGCATTGGCATCACAACTTTCCTCTAGGGCCTTGAATCTGGTGGAACTCGGAATCTCACTAGTTATACATTATACATTACTCGGGATCTCACTAGTTATAAATTCCTGAGATTACTAAAATCCTCTCTTGCTGTGTGTTTAACTGCTGTATTGACCATGGATGAGAGTCAATAATAAATTTGATTCGTATTATATTAGTACTTGGAGAGACAAATGTTTTCTAAGAACCATAAAGGGATTTATACAACACACTCTGTAAATGCAAATATGACATTCTAACAATGACATTGCCACCCCAGACATCTTGTTGAAACAGTAATGCAGATGAATGACCAACCCCTGGTAAAGGGCAATGGCAGTTCATTGACAGTATGAAAAATATGCTGAAGGGTTGTTAATTACAACAAATTAAATCATTGTAAGTTTTGGAACAAGACTCAGGTTTGTACAATTAAAGTTCAATTAAAAAAACTTACTCTTTTTAACCTGATTCTTTCCTCTTTTATTCATGTCACGAAGGGACAAAGGGTACCAGTGATCTCTTACCAATGAAATACTCAGGAAGTGGGCAATTAAATTCAATGAAAGATTCATGACAGTTGTACGCGAAACTTTCAGTCATTTCCTGTCTCAGAGGTAACACTCGGAACAAGTCTTCTAAGCCAAATAACTTTCAACAAAGTAATGAAAACAGCATGACCCGCACCATGCTGGGTGGGGGACTGGTGACTCACACAGACCACACTGACTGTGATGTGATGTGACAGGATGTCAAGATGGCAATGTGTTTAGGCTAAGCTGAACGTTTAAAACCTGACAGGTTGAATATTGTACAAAAGTACCTGCTCTATTTCTCCTAAATATTTAAAACAAATGGATACTGTCATGGCCCTTGTGCTTGTTAAGACTATGACATAATCACTGTGATGATCCACATTTCAGACTGTGACCTTTGAGTTATAATTGGTGTATTTAAGTGCTTTAAGGTCATTTTAGGATAGACTTTTCAGCTCATGATTCAAGGGAGAACTATCCCTTCTGAAAATGAGCAAAATCCTGGTACATTTTATTCACTACTGTACATTGTCATGAGGAACACCTCAATGTGGAGTAAAGCTATATGACACTGATAAATGCTGTTCCTCCCTCTTTTACCTTGATCTGACACTTTCTTTCACTCTTCCTTGGTCCTATTTTTATTGATTTTGTGCCTCTGCAGCACACATCAGTTTCCATTGCCTGCCAGATCAATGCATGCTGTTTAATTCAAACTGTTAACATGTCTTTATGTAGACCCCTTGCATCTGTCCTGTTACTGCCTGTTACATTCTGAATCTGAAATTTCCACAAGAAAGGTTTTTTTTTTTATTTGACATTATTTTGCTAAAATTTTCCGATCCACTTTTGCACTTTCATGTTCACTTCGATAGCAGGTTGGATAAATTGGTTAAAACCATATTTCATGCTCATTGTGATCTTGCAATAAAAAATTATAATGCATTTCATCTATGAAGAGAAGCATGAGACAGTGAGCCCTTTTTTCCTATTTTTAAAGCCCTTTAATTGTGGAAGATGTGGAGCTTGTCAGGTCAATGTTCTCAGGATTTACATAATAAATAAAAACAAGAAAGCACTGCTTGTTATCTGTCTCTTGAAGAGGAGAAATTACCATTTTGTCAGTGTCATTGTTCCTGTTGCCCTTTAATGATGATTTTAGAAATTGGCAGATTACTTTCAGTTTTCAGCTAGAAAAATTTACGAAACACATGTATATCTGGTGATACTGCTGCAACTGCATAATATTAACTTAACTGAGATCTGGGTGTGTCAATATTATTCAACATTGCATAATATTGTATTCTCTAAAACCTCTTTTTCAAAAAATATCAAATGCCACAATCCCATCTCCCTCTTCATTGGTTCTCCTCTGGTTTCTCTCCTTATAATAAAACTAATTCATTGTGCCATCAATGAACATCATAAATGCGTTCTCTGTTATAATCATCTTAAAACGTAATAATGGTTTCACCCCACAGTTTATTTGTATAAAAATTACATTTGAGAATTCAAAAAGCTCCACAAAATGAGTGTAAAGATTTGTGTAGTTATACACACTCTTTTTTTACGGTTTTGGATTTTGCTCATAAATTCATGTACATTTTTGTGTTAGACTTTTGCTAGACATGATGCTTTATGATATTATTTCATTTGTGATTTGCATGTAATAAAAACCCTGAATATATCTTTTAATTATTTTTTGTTATATTAATTTCAGACAGCCACTGGAAGATGGGTGTCTTATTTTGTCCTTCTGTGTAGAATGACAATGTGAGATCAAGGCCTCTCTGTAACCCCAAAGCTAATTTAATGTGCTGCAGAGGTAATTATTTGTGTGTGTGTGTGTGTGTGTGTGTGTGTGGGGGGGGGGGGGTTGTTATGCCATCTAATCTGTGAAAAAGCAGGAAGGGGGTACTTTAATCTAATATAGTATGCTAAGCATGCACCAATGTTTCATGGCACATAAATAGCCACTCAAGTTTCTGCATTAAACCCAAATGACCCAAGTGAGATGTATAAAGGATAACATGATGCACTGGAGTTAATGTTTTCAGAAACATGGCAGGTTTTATAGAGTTTCATGTATTTCCCTGAATAGTGATTTGAATGGAATGGCTTTATTGGATTTTTATATGTCAAGGGGGTTGCATCTGCATAGTTTGTGTCAAAGGCTACTCTTGAATGAAGCATGCTCTAGACCAACATGTTTTGTCTTTTATAAATTTTGTATTGAGGTCACCTATAATCGAAGCACAACACAAGAGCAGACAACACCACACACGCCAATGGCTGATTCCAAGTGTATGCTGAGGGCAAATGGGAATGCAGGGAGCTAAAAAACAGACAGGAGCAAAATTATTTTACTGTTCCTAGGGCAGCTCTCTACTTACCCTCTCAAGAAAATAAAAAGGAGACTACCGCAAATGTCTCCTGACTGCCCCTCCAGAAGACTGTCTGATGAAAGCTTTGTTGAGGAAGGACAATTCTCTTTCATGTTTCATATTTCTACTGTCTACATTTCAACTCTCACTTAAATCAATTCTTTTCAGACAGTGTAGTACAGTAGTTTCAGACATTCCACAGTAAGTCTCACTAATACCAGAAAATATTTGCTCTCCAAGTACCACCATTATGTTCTCAGCATTAAAAAACTGCAGGGTGGGGCTATTCAGCTCTATAACACAGGAGGATAATATGAATTGTATTCCTAATATGAACATTATTTATAACTATTTAATGTAACAATATAAAAAATCTATACAAACAGGAACCAATTCATTAATATTTAATAATTAAGTAATAATCAAATTGTTGCATAAGATATGAACATGGTTTGAATATATAACAGTGGGTGCAGATGAAATCATGGAATTTTCAACTGTAGTCTTAAAAGGTTTTTGTTGACAAAGATCTATCCTAATAATTATGCTGCTAATCTAGGGAATAAAAACAGGCTGTTTACACCTCCTGTCTCCTCCACCTGCTCACCACACTTCCTTCTGTCTCCCCTCAATGGCCCCCTTT
Source organism: Denticeps clupeoides (assembly GCF_900700375.1). Classification (NCBI taxonomy): domain Eukaryota; kingdom Metazoa; phylum Chordata; class Actinopteri; order Clupeiformes; family Denticipitidae; genus Denticeps; species Denticeps clupeoides. Next base: position 13,362,296 of record NC_041713.1, read on the forward strand.
AACCTTGTAGAAGGTCATGAACTCCTTCTTCCTTTGGAATTTGGAGTGGGATGGCTTGTAGCACGATTGTTTTTGACAGCCAACACTCCGTTTATTCTGGTCCAATAAAGATGGAAATGGTGAAAGATTGAAAGATTTGAGAGGCATTTTGTTGCTTGTGATCCTGGCTCCCTGGTGAACAGCTCAGGGTTTATCACAGAGTCGTTTTCAAGAGAAAACACTTTGCACCTCAGCAAAAGTTGTTTCAGCGAATGACACTGATTTGCATTTCACATTGGAGCTTCCGTTTAGCAGAATTTTAAATTACATGCAATTTATGCACATATTAAGTGACAGACTTGGACAGAGTCATGCAGAGCTTTCTTTCCCCCCTCACCACATTTTAAAACCCACCTTCTCATTAACCAGTCCATTATACACAGTCACTTATTCCCAAAAACGACTGAAGTGACAATGGATCCATTTTTCACCATTAAGCATGTTTTGATTTGATTTGTCTTTTAAAAGGATTAAGACTCTGGTGAAAACTATTTGTTTGTACATCAGCAGTGTGAATGCGACTAGGAATCTGCTTGAATCTGCTTTCCACACCTACTATACAATAGTATGCCCCGAATATCTATACAGTAATGCAAAAGTCATTCAGAATGCAATATGTAATATGTAAATAGCAATATGAATTAACAGTTGTATATATTGCAAATTGTGGTTAGACAGTATATGCATACGAAGTGTTTTAATAAAAGTCTGGCCCATTGTGTTGCCTATGATTTTCTTATCGGGTAAGGATTCACACACTGATCAGGGGAGTGTGAAAAGTACATCAAGGCATCTAGCCACGTCCCGCTCAATCTAATGTGAGCGTCAGCAAAGTGTGAGATCCTCTCCTTAAAAATCAATGGCTTCTTGGTAAGGCCCCCGGTACTACTAATTATGGTCACATCTGCAGTCTTTAATGCTGGTGTCATCGTCCGTCCGCAAATAACATGTCCCTGTTCGTCCCTGTTCGCATCACTTTTTAATTAAGATTTTATTTGCAAAAGTTAACAGACGATGCACTTTATCGTCTCAGTTAAACCCGCTAGACCAACAAAGCAATCAATCTGAAGACTCCATGTCTTTCTTAATCAATAAAAACAGCCACACAAAATAAAAAATAAAACAGTCTTTTATTGTTCTAAATATAAACACTGTTTTTTCTCACTTTTTATTTCTTTTCTGGAAGATCAGCAAAAGTACACTTAAGTGGGAAGCTGAACTACAGCTCATCTCTTTCTCCTAGATGAAAATAAAACATGGGCTCTTAATAAGCCCCAGAGGGAGCGGCAGCTCTGCAGCGGCGATGGTGACAGAGACAAAGAGTTCTGTAGATGGCAGTGCTGCTCTGTCTCTGCACTTCCTTTGGGCTCCTCTTGTGTTCTCTCAGTGCTTTCCCTCACTGATGCCACTCATCATGTGCAACAGCTGTCAGATCTGTGTAGCTGCCAGCGATGACAAATGCACATTTTTATGATCACGATGTCGCACCAGAAGCAATTAATAACAGGATTATGCATAATTAAAATTTTCTTTCATTCAAATCACAGGAAAAGCAACCACATTATTTAAAAACAAACTCACTGAATGTAAATTTATATTTTGTAAATATGGCTTTTTTTCTCAGATTTGATACTGGAATCAGAAACCTATAAAGGTTCATCCCCAGTGGGCATCCTATAGGCCTGTGGTTCCCAACCTGGGGTCCGCAGGGGGTCTTGCACTGAGCCTACCCAAATGATTACATTTGTAAAATCCCAATAACTCAACCAATAGAATCATTAAAACTCTGTATAATACTGTAAAACAATGATAATACGAGCAAATAAAAGTTTCTTATAAATTCTTTAGTTTTTTTTATTCTTTTAATGTGTATGCAGGAAGGAATTGGAATTGGTTCCTGGCATGACTTGGACACAGGCAGGGCAGGGTAAGTTGGGAACAACATCAGGAAGTGGGTCCTTCAGACAGTTGGCAGATATAACAGAAAGAGACCAATTATTAACCAATTATTATCCTCAAAGTTCATTGACACTCTGTTTACTGTTTGGCTGCTTCCATGTGAACAAAAAGGTCAAAAGATCAAAAGAAAACTGAATAATACAACATGCAATCTGGAGCCTGGAGTCCTTAGGCCAGTCCTCCAGTTGTGCAGCTTTACTTCATAGGGCAATGGGTCAGACACACATCTGGCAGCCAGAGGAGTCTGATGAAAATTAAATATTTTATCATATAAAAACAATATAATATATATGCCCTTTATGCATATACAAAGATGCATGCATTTTAATTGATAATCTAGAGGAGTAAGACATGTTCATCCCTTTCATTGTACAAAATGGTTGAATATTCACAAGTGTTTGCTGCAATTGAGACACTTTTATTGAGACATGATTGACATGTCTCCACATGATTTCAGTCTACAAGATGTGAAGTGATTGTGTATTGAATTGATTGTCATTGTGACAGCACACAGTGCACACAATCCCGAACCACCATGTTTTTCATGGCTCCCCACTGCTCACCAAGGGTGATGGGTTAAAAGCAGAGGACACATTTTACTGTGTACACTGAGTGCTGTGCTGTGGTGTGTTGTGTGACAACTATTCACTTTTGTTTTGGTAGGAGACCAGCCTGGGTCAGATTTATCAGACATGATGGTTAATCATGCCATACTAATTGCAAATCTGCCCTAACATATTGTTGCATTGTGGGCCTTTCCAAAGACATGCACCAGGGCAACAGTTTACAGCTCATTAACATTTAGATACAATACATTTTTTATATATACTTTTGACAAATGTGGCGCTACCTACATGAGCTACAATTTTATTCTGAATGAGGCTCCATTGTCCATGAATTCTAATCTGGAGTAGTGGATCCATAGAAAGGAATAAAGAATTGTAACGTACAACAGAAGTGTCTAATGTAAATTTGTTCTCCTCAGCCTCGTAATTCTCCACCTAACCTGAGCCACCTCACATTAAAACGCTGTTTGAACACCCACTCGTTCCACCTTCAAAGAGTTGAGTGGAGCAGGTTGAGTCTTTCACACATTCCAGAGAACATGGTGTTCCGTGCTAAGCTCTAGACCTCGGCGGTTCAGGAAGCTTCACAAACAGAAGATCCAAGGTCGCAACACAACACAGAGAGTTCGTCTTGAGCTGCAGTGGTGGTGCAGAAACAAGACGTTGCTGTGGAGATGACTTCAGGGGCCTGTGGATCTTTAAACCACTCGAGTGAGGGGTCCGAGTTTATCGAATTGGCTAAAACCAATAAAATTCCTTGTCGTCGCACTCCACTCCGAGGATTAAGCTGACATGGAGCAGAACAATTTGAAGAAAGGAAATGATCATTTTCCCAATATTCTCTCTCACCATGGTACAGACTTTATTATCAGAAAATGTGATTATGAAATATGAACAAAACAAATCAAAGCCAGTCACATCAAACAGCACACTGTGGAGAGGAGAACAATTCTTATTTATGTTTATAATTAGGACACTTAGCTTTTTTTCCATGGTATGCATTATTTTTTTCAGAATTCATGGCAACATGACACACACACATTACTTGCAAACATAAAATATGGTGTCCATAAACTGTGCTTTTTTTAGGTTGCTTTAATGGGGTTTGATGATGCTCTAGTCACATTTATAGTAGACATTTCAGTAAAGCACAACTGTAATCATCATCAGAAAATATATTTTCACAGATCTTTACTTCTTTTCTATGTATTTTTTTAATGTCTGCAAATGACTGCATTTACATTTTATGGCATTTATCAGACGGCCTTATCCAGAGCTACTTACAACCATCAGTTACAGGGACAGTCCCCCTACAGACACTCAGGGTTAAGGGTAGTAAGTGAATTTGTGAATCATCAGGTTTGTAGGTGAGTGTGTTACCCACTAGGCAGTAGTGTTACCCACTACTCAGTGAAGTCTGTTGCTTTTCAAAGGGCAATAAAGTAAACGGGCATGCTGCTGTGAAAAATTGAAGTAAGCAGAAGATTTTTGTTCCCATCATTTACAGGTACAAAAAAAACAACACAATAATTGCCAGGTAAGAATCGTTCAGTTCTATACCTGCTCTTCTTTGCAAATGCTTCTGTTTGAATGATTCTTGGTCCATCTTGAAATTCCAGAAAAAGATTGTTCATGTTGACTGTGAGGGTCAGTGACAGAAAATTCCACTGTAGGTTTGAAGTAGAAATTACTTTACTTTTCATTACTTGGCAGACACTTTTATCCAAAGCGACTTACAAGGAGAAGACACCAGCAATTCTCATTCGGTTTCCAATTAGATTACATCATTATCTTGTTATAGGACCCATTTTCTTTTGAACTTCCCGATTTTTACAATGTTTGTTTGCTTCCTGAATCTGTCCATAAAACACAGATTTTATGCACTTAATAAAAGTTCGTTTTAAGGTAATGTTAGTCCAGGTTGTCACATGTGTCATCCGTTATGTAAGATGGGAAGTACCCGGTCAATGAAGACCGCCCACCTTATCACCAAGCTTTGGCCTTCTGCTCACAAGAAGTATCACCAGGGTTCTCTTGTGGGCTGTCTTCTCTTCCTCCCCCAATCTGAGGCTCGTGGGTTCCCCACCAGCTTCTGGGCCTTTCTCTCTACCCCTGTTTCTCCTGGGCCAGGCTGCCTCTCCGAAGCCTGGTTCCCGTTTTTTCTCTCTCTTCCTCTATTCTCTTTTCTTTTATCGGTAGCATTTTTACATGCAATCTTAACACGTCACTGCAATAGTAACCTACCAGTGTTAATAAATTAGAAACTGTTTGTTCTTTTAACCTCTATTGTGCCATGCCTCTTTATGTCCAGGAAACCTCAGATGAGTTTTAATGCAGTGTGTGCTTTTTTACAGTACGAATGAGTATTAAATGAGAGCAGCTACAGGAACAAGAGTTGCATCAGTGGAACAGAATAAGCATTTATCTTGTTTCCAGGCTAAGCTTTTTCATTTTCACCTGCATGCTTGAAGTCATTTTATGAGATTAACTTGCTCCCTTTCCCCAATCCTGCTTTAATAATTAGCATTTTTGTTTCTTTTTCCATAGAAGCAAGGATCAGTCATGCTGTCACTACACATTTCACGAGAGGCATGACAATATTTTAAAAAAGGTGTATTTTTTTCTACCAACTCTTCTCCATGCTCAGTACCCTTTTCGGAACGAGCCTGGCCCACGCTGTCCCTCCACAGCCCAGCCTGCCACTCGGAGAGATGGTCTGCTCCACGCTCTGTCAGGACAAGAGGGATGACAAGCCCTCCCTGCCGAAAGAAAAAAAAAGTACAGCATCAGGGCATCTGACAGGGCCTTCAGGGAGTGATTCGGCTGCCAGAGTCGGCAACACAAGAGAGCAGCCACGCCATCTGCCCGTAAAAAGCCCTCTTCCACCCTCCCAGTGCCAGCGGCTGCGATGTTCAGGTGGCCCCTTCCACAGGCTCCACTGCAGCCCGGCGCGCGGTAATGCTGACGAGCTTAAAAAAACGCCACAGGGATGCGGTGAGTGAGATGAAACATGCAGATCTTTCCAGGACCTTCCCTCTTTTCAGCCACAGCACAGCCCTCTGGGAGTCATTACTTCCGACCGCTCTTTGATATATAATATATAAACGGTTTCATCATTCTTGCTAGATTATGCTGCGCTCCCTCCTGGTGTTCTTATACTCACTGTGGTAACACACCCCACCCCTGAGCCTGCCGCCTCTTTTCACCCGCTGTTCTGTTATGACTGCTGCAAGATCGCCCCATATATGCGGTTCATACTCACTGAACAGAAAGGACCTTGAGGACTGTGGTGGAAGCCTTCACTGTAAATGAGGTGCCCTTTAAACCCTTTAGAGCTTTAGTGATTATGGGTAACCTTAGGCCTTGGCTGAGTCGCAGCTGTCAGTCATTTGCAGATGCCTGGGCATGTAGCCTGCGTTCTTAGGGAGAACTCTGGCATTGGAGTGGGTAAAAAGGTTAATGGAATATATAAAGTACAAGGACATGGTACTTTATGTATTTCTTTCTAAAATGGCCACCTAAGCAATTTCTTCAGAATTTGGAAATCAAAAAAATTGCAGAGATTTTCAGCCGCGACTGCTTTCAGGAGATACCGGCAGTATTTTTTTTTCTATTTCTACATTGAGAATATGTTTGGATTGGAGCATCGGCATTAATAACAAACAATTGGCAAATGATCCTGCAAAGACAGAGTGGATTGATATGGTTTGGATTAAATGTAATTAAATTAACATGTCAAAAAGAAAAAAAATAAATAAAAAAGAAACTGAAATATATAAATAAGCGTCTGCTAAGCAAAGTAAAGTAAATAACACACGCACACATTTATATATTTGTTTGTTCATTTTTGATCATTTGATTTGACATTTTATATATATGTGTGTGTGTGTGTGTGTACAGTATATACATAATACTTTTATAAACTAAATTATATTTATTAACATCCTGTTAAAGTCTGCCGTGGACTCATTACTATGAAGGGAATACAATTACAAAAATAAAACAGAAAATAAAATCTATTTTTGATATGTTTCTGGTAAAAATCATATTTAAATAAAAAATATATTATATACTTTTATTATATGTATTTAATTCTTATTGCCCTTGAAGGATATAACCTTGACATCTTTATTAATTCATTTCAAATCTAACCTGTCATTTTATTCCTTATTTCTATGATAAATGTCTGAAAGTACCTATATTTGGACCCAGTGTGATCAGGACATACATCTATGTTGCCCATAAATCTTCTCTGAATCATCAGATGGAAATGAACACCACGTCAAACTCAGCTATGGCAATGAGTGCTATTTGAGCGAGTCGTCCCCAAGGGACATGGCTGCGTCTGTGCACGTATTCACCTCAAAATACTGTCAGTGGAGACAAATTCAAGAGTCCAATCACTATGGGAGATTTAGGGCATTTTGTCATACCCAAGACTGATTCAAAAAGTTTAATTTTGTGTCCTGCTCCATGCCTACCATTATATTGTTTGTCCCAGAGATCTGACCTTGTTGGTATGATTTAAGGTCTTTAATACTCATCTTTACAAACTGTAATACACAATACATTAAAATATACATATATACAGTGTGCAATATAATCATTTAAAAATGCAATATAAAGAAGAGAAAATGCAATTACACACTTCGTTTTTTCATTTATTCTGTCCTTTCTTCTATGAAGTAAATCCCATTTAATCCTTATTAAAAGAATAAAGTAAAATATTCCTTCCATCCATCACTTTGCTAAACCCAGTTACTCAGGTTAGTATTATCGGGAAGCTGGAGTATATCCCAGCAGCATTCAGGCTAAAGGAAGTGACAACCTCTGTACAGGGTGACACACACAAACAAGCAAACTTCTTTTCAGACTCAATTTTGTCAAGCTGCATGGCAGCTAAGCTCACTGCCGCTCCACCTTACTGCCCAAGAAACAAACTTACCAAACCAAATTGTTGTCAGCCTTGATTTCAGAGGACAATGTTGAGCTACACATCACACTTTACATAACTGAAACTTTTCTTTCTGTAAGTGTGTTCCTTCACCCCCTCACCCAGGTTAAAAATGCTTCCAAATGGCTGAAAATTTAGTTTTTTTAATAGAGCCTTTCCTCTGAAAGCATAATGCCTGTGAACATGGTGGTGTTTCAAAGATTAATGACCAAACGTTGTGCACTTTAGTGCCAGCCTTATTTCTGTGTTCTTATCTCTGGGAGGCACAAAAATGGCAGCCAGCTGGAGAGAGCACTGTACAGCTCCCACAGCACAAGGATAAAAGGGAGGTGGCCGTTGACTAAGATTCAGCTCTGGCACTTATCAGCTTTTTAGAAAGCCCCCTGGCACCGAAGACCAATGCCTTGCAGAAATAGGGCCTCCTGGAACGACTGCTACCTTCAGTCGGCCCGATTGTCCACCGAGAGCTGCCTGTCTATGTGCAGGGCCATCAGGACCACTCGACCAGATATAATTGTTACAACGTGTACAACGGCTAGGCAACATTCCTGAATGGTTGTTATTGGTAATGAGTTGAAAACTGAGATGTTTCAAAGTGAATGGTTACCCTCGAGCTGTTCTGGTGACAGATATTTTCTTGACGTGCTTGCAACAGCAAGTTCCTAAATGTCAGAAGATGTGGCATAGATTAAATCAAGTTGGCTGATTTCACATCATATATGGTCAGGGGAGCTGTCTCACCGACATAAGGAATTGTGAAGCGGATGCATTAAAATGGTTACAGAGCTAGATGCCAGACATTCAGGTGGACAATTTTTATAGTTATCTAGTTGTCTGAATTGATGGCCACATTTTTAAATGAGAGCAATGTAATAGTATGATGAAGCTGAGGCCGGCTAATCAAAATAAATTCTTATCTAATGCTTCCGCTTTCCAACATCTTGTTTGTGCTCTCCCTTACATGACTTTGCCTCTTTAGGCACTAATTGTGCACCATATTAATTAACCATCTAAAAAAAAAAAAAGGCGGGGCTCAGAGCCAGAGAGCAGGTGGAGGAACTACATTTATTATACCCAAGGAAACCAAATCCAGAACACAATCTAATGAAATTTCAATAACCATGAACAGGAACACATGCCACTTGGAAACGAACAAATATGGCTACGGCATGTTTCAACAAAGCAGAATTTCCATGTTATCTGGGTTAGTAATCAAGAGGCAAGGAACAAAGCATTACGTTTGGGCAATAATTCTGTGGCATTAGGTGGTATAAAAAAGGATCATCCTTCAGATCTATAGGCCTGTTTGTACACTGCATCCCTGGTGGTGAACGCGGGACACTTAGCACAAATGAATGTTTTTAGCTCTGTAAAACAAGACTCTGAAGAACCAGTGGGTCTTATTATTTTTTTTCTGAAAAACATCCTGTTTCTGGCAAGCATTGTGGTTGGTGAATGGTGTTGATGACGTCATGATACCTGCTCACTTCTATAGGCCGCTCTCCTCCTCGTCCCACCTCTCTCCTCCTCATTTGCATTTAAAGCTACAGATACAGAAATGGCGCGTCCTGGTGAAATCTCTTTGTGGGACTGACTAAAAGCGACTGAATTTTGGAAAGAGACTTCAGCTATAGTGTTAGAGGACCACTAAGACCGATATAAAAGCAAACAAATGTTTTTATAATAGGGGACCTTTAAGCCCTTGCCCTGCCTCACTTCGTCTCTAGTTGTTCTCGTATACAACTCAGATCTCACTCGGAAAGTGTTCTTTGTGTTTTGGCTCTAATTGCAGGCCACGTCCTCTTGATTGCCTGCACCTTACATCTTCCCTATATTTCTGTGTCTGTGGTCATTACACTCTCTGTGTCATTTCTCTCTGTGTCACTACATCTCCCATTACTCAAGTCACTGTGTCATGTCACTATGGCCTCCTGCTACTTTCACCTAGGCTAAATGCGGTTGTGATGAAACTATGTTAATTTCATGGATTAGGAGACGCAAGCATCAGCAAAAATACAATTTCCTTTCAAATGTCCAAAGTGTGGATGAACAGAACTCATATTTGAAAGTGAACTGAAAGTGAAAGTACGTGATGTCATTGGTGAAACACTGCAGCACAGCATTTACATTTACATTTACAGGCATTTATCAGACACCCTATCCAGAGCGATTTACAATCAGTAGTTACAGGGACAGCCCCCCCCCTGGAGCAACTCAGGGTTAAGTGTCTTGCTCAGGGACACAATGGAGTAGTGGGATTTGAACCTGGGTCTTCTGGTTCATACATGAGTGTGTTACTAGGCTACTACAACAGCACACGGTGACACCAGACGAAATGTGTCCTCTGCTGTTTACCCATCACCCTTGGTGAGCAGTGGGGGCAGCCGTAAACAGGAATGGTGCTTTGCTCAGTGGCACCATCAGTGGCACCTTTGGCTGCACCAAAGGCAGACAAAATAAGCAGTAGGCTGCGGTGCTAATAAGACTTTACACTAATGAGTAGTCACCCATGGAGATACCAGGGATTGAACCCTGGGACCTCATACACACTCTACCACTACCACTGAGCTACATTCCCACACAGATTTGAACAGATGAACAGGAATGGAGAGGAAGATTGCTGACCAGCTAGCTGTTTTTTGTGCTGAACATACCATCTTGGATCGGATTCGTTGATCATATTGGCTATGACCATTTTTTGCTGTTTTTTGGCACTGTGCTAAAGTCAGAATTCTCAGTAATTCATGTTGTAAGTCTGAAGTGCTTTTTTGTCAGAGTGAGAAACCTGGATTCCATATTTTCTCCTCCTTTTTGTCTTGGTTGAAATCTTTATTATTGCTCAGATATACAGGGCAGCTAAAATTTGCAGCAGAAATAAATCACAGAGGCCAGAGACCTGTATAGATTAATTGATCTTAGAGAGATTTGAAATATTTGCAGAGAGTTAAAGGTAAATCTTGTTTTACTTTCTAACATTGTAGACTGCTCCCTTGATGTTTGCATTTTCTCTGTTTCACTTTGGGTCATTTTGCATGAAAGATGGCAAGTGTACTACTTTTTCTGTGATAAATATTTTGAATTTTGAATGAAGACCGCACCATCTTTTTAATTCAAGTATACAGCTTCATCATTGATGACTCTTTTAATCACTCACTTTTTTTGCCGTTTAAATGTTTTAAATTATTAGAAGATAAGGAAAGCCCTAATTATATTGGAATATCTTATCTCATGACTGAAAATAGCATCCCAGTGGAAATGAAAATCTGCTCAGTTTCCATGCGTGACATTAAATAATTGTGCGACTGCGGTATGTTGTGTCAGAGACATCAGCTGGGGGTGACATAAACACACTCTCCTTTTATGACTAATTCATTATGAACTGTAAATTGATCCAAAAATAAAAACAGCATAAAATAACAGGCGAAATGAAGAACTGGCTGAGGCTTTAAAACATTGATAAGAGGACTGGACGGACAAAAATAATCGACATGAAATTATAATTAGTGCTCAGGCGGAGGAACTGCAAAACCAGAACAACACAACTCCTAAATCCGTTTAATTCCTGTAGAGACCCACAAAGCGCAAGGGCACTTCCTGGACCAAGATATTGAATTGCTTGGCAATATGCTGGGCATGCTTTAAAGGCCTGATTATAAAATGTCGTTCCGAGGCTCCAGTGCTGAGCTGGGGGCCAGGGCTCCTGAGAACTGGGGGGTGGGCAGGTGCATGAGCATCTCTGAGAAATTCCACCATGTCCACAACCTCACCGCCTGGCTTATCCTCTCCTGTTTACCTGAAACTGGATTACACTACCACACGTACACACTTTATCTGATATGAGCCAGACCGTCTCCACTGTCACCCACCGGACCTGATTTGCATGAAAAGACTAGTTTTCAGTGCAGTCTCTTGACGGCTTGCTTTGTTAAGGTAATTGTGTATCTGTGTTCTATAGCTCTGTGCTGTATTTGTTGTTTGTTTTTTGCATTGGTGCTTCTTGAGAATAATGACTGGAAGGCATTTCGGTGTCTCTCGTTGAGACAATGATTTATTGGATGCTTGGTTTTCTCCGCACCCGTGCTTTTGAAACTGCAGTGAATAGAATTGCTCATCAGCGCAGGGAAGGAAATCTTTCAGGACAGCTAATTCCCTGTGAATTTAGTGTGAGTTGATTTATGCCACAAAAAATATTACTATGGCTGTAGGTTTAGGAAACGCTATGCAGCAGTAGGCAGAATGGCACACCATTTCACAAATAACAGAGGCGGATTTTTGTGATCATAGGCCAGTTTAGCAAATATCCAGCACATACAGTACATAATCGTTTGACAATAACTATTGTCACATCACCAGAAACATGACTTCCACTACGAGTAAGCAAGAAAGTAAATAAGTAAAGCTCTATTGTCATACCATCCATTTACATAGTACACAGTGAGATGAACAGTCATCCTCCGGGACCATAGGTGCAACGTGGAATACAATGAAACATCAGGACATTTCAACAGTAAAATTAAAAGGGAACTGGGAGTTACAGTTTTATCGTATATATTTGTAAATATATATAAGTTCAAAAATACTTGACTGAGAATTCAAAAGAGAAGAGATAGAGCAAATGTTCTGAAAAGTACTGAGACCAGTTCAAAAAGAAGGCCCCTGCCCTCGGGGGCAGCACAGTGCGCACAATATTAACACCCATAAACATGGACCAATTCATACATATTGCATATTGTCTCGACTAAAGGCACACAAAAATCCAAACTACCTAAACAAAACACACACACAAAAAACTCAAAGCCATGCACATAAACAAATATCACCAAAAACTCTACAGGACCATGTCCGACAGTAAATAAATTAAAAATTAATTGGCAACCCGATACGCAGTCTAAAAACCGCAACCATGCCGAGTGATGAGAGCCCCCCAAAAAGGGCAAAAACTGTACTGTACTGTAATTCAGCCACTGTAGAAAGTGTCTGGTGCCACTGTGCCTCACTTCTAAAAATAACTGATTCGAGCAATGGCATGATACACAATAATGTAGATATAGTTCATTAGTTCCATTGACTGTTGGAATTGTATATAGTTTATTTTTATACAAAGTTTTTTTTTTATTTTTCTATTCATAATCAATAAATCTTGTTCATGTTCAGCCAATTTATTTTGGATGTTGTTCTTTTGAATGGAAAACATACATACATATGATATATGATACATTTGAATACATATTTTCAAAATTGACAAAAAAAAAAAAACAGCTGGTATGAATAACTATAGTCAGAAACTGTTTTACAGTTTGGTTCCTTAGAAATCTAAAATGGCACATTTCTACTAATTCTATTTGTTCTATTTTATATTTGATGCATGTTTATTATTAGGAATTAGTACTATGGTTTACTGTAGGAGTATAGCTTCTACAGCCTCTCTCAGGTGGCCAAATCACTGTAAAAGTGCACTTAATTTTCATCTTAATTGTCTCCAGTTAACGTATGCTGATTCATACACTCTGGACTGTTATAATTTAGAATAAAAAAATTATATTAATAGACCATGCAGTTGCAGAGATTTTGGGTGTGTTCATTCAAAAAACGGGCCCAAGGATGAACAGGCTAAACTGAAATAATTACCAAGTTATTTGTGCAAATGTAGCACATGTGTTGCACAAGTATTGCAATGTGAAGGCAGTGTTCAGGTAGGTATGACATGGTTATGTGTAAACATTTCATGGTGTTCAGGAGCCTGATTGCTTCGGGGAAGAAGCTATTGTACGATCTAGCAGACCTGCCTCCTGATGCTGCAGAATCGTCTATCGGATGGGAGGGGGGTAAACAGTTGGTAGCAGGGGTAGTGGGGGTCCTACTCCATGCTAGTGGCATTACGGCTGCATCGGGAGGTATAAATGTTCTGCAGGCATGGTAGGGGGCTGCCAAAGAGGTCCGCACCACCAAATCTTCTGAAGTGTTCTGTGGTCATAGGGGTGGCAGTCCCCATACCAGACTGTGATACAGTTGGTCAGGACAATCTCAATTGTGCCTCTATAGAAAGTGGTGAGAATGGGTTGGGGGAGGTGCATTTTCTTCAGCTTACAGAGAAAGTGCATGCTGGGCTCTTTTTGTCTGTAAAACTGTGCTGTTGGTCCAGGAGAGCTCCTCTGTAATGTGAACTCCATGGAATGAGGTGCTCCTCATCCCCAAACATGCCACCGCTGAGGTTGAGTGGAAGGTAGCCAGCCAGGGTCTTCCTGAAGTCAATCATCAGCCCTTTTAACTTTTCCTTGTTAAAAGACAGATTATTGTTCTTACACCAAACTTCCAGCTGTTGCTCCTTCCCTCTGTACATTCTGTTGTCATTGTCCCTGATCTGCATCTGCAAACTTTATCATGTCATTTGTGCATTGGGCACACAACTACACAGATGTGCAGCCACATTAATGTTAGTGTCACGGGTGGGCTGGACATGGCATGAAGGAGGACGCATTCGCACGATCACAGGACAGGGGTTTAATACAAACTTCACGAGACAGGGGAACATCTACACATACAATGACCCGACAGCGAACAGACACGAACAGGATAGTTATATACAATTATATAAATATACACCAGGTGAACACGATCAGGGAACATTGCACAAGACGAACATGAAACTCCGGTCCGGACTCAGGATCCGAAGTAACCCCTGCCGGTCCGGATCATGACAGTACCCTCAAAGGCACTACCACCTGGGAGTGCTCACAAAACGGTCCATGAAAGGGGGGAGAAGTCCATAAGGACGAGTGGCGGTTGTCTTGCACCGGCGGCGTCAGGCCCGGGCCAAAGCACGGCTTGTCCGTGGGGGACCGGCATCCTGTCCGCCGTCCGCAGGTACCAGTCACTCCAGTCAGTCTCCGGCACGCCCCGCTGGAATGTTCGCCGCCTCCCTCGTCTCGGTTAACGCCGGGAGCACCTGAACTGCGTGACCGGTCTCCTCGACCCCACGGTAGCTTTCGTAGGCCATCGAGAGACTGTCACGCTTGGGGAAACTTTATAAACATGGACTGGATCTTGGGCAGGGCACTGGCAATTACCGGAGGTGCGTCGCTGGAATCCGGACGAGACGGCGGCGTCGGGGGACGTCCATACATGGAACCTTGAACATGGATCTGTGGAGCAGACGTCCTCCCGACCATCCACGGCTCCCTGGATCTCAGCGGGGCGTAGATCGGCTGCGTCCACATGGTCGGGTCATTCTGTCACGGGTGGGCTGGACATGGCATGAAGGAGGACGCATTCGCACGATCACAGGACAGGGGTTTAATACAAACTTCACAAGACAGGGGAACATCTACACGCACAATGACCCGACCGCGAACAGACACGAACAGGATAGTTATATACAATTATATAAATATACACCAGGTGAACACGATCAGGGAACATTGCACAATACGAACATGAAACTCCGGTCCGGACCCCGGATCCGGAGTAACCCCTGCCGGTCCGGACCATGACAGTTAGGAATGGAGTTGTCATTTTTTCCCCTCCTTTTATTACTTGCTATTCAGTTATGGATCATGTGACTGTACATATGCATTTGTATGCATTATTATCACATCACTAAAACACCCTGTAGGGAGTGTAGAAAGGACAATTAGGAAATGTAATACAGATTGATTAATATTTACAAATGTTAATGCAAAATATTAATTCAATGTGATCTGAAAGGTGCGCAAGATTACAAGAGCTAAAATGGATACCAGATGTTGCTACAAATTCAAAACCAGGCCATTAATTTTTTCTGTCCATATACAGATCACATGCTGACGCAATGTGTAAATCCATCCTAAGGCGATGAGTAACAAGTAGACACACAGAGGTGGAGTGATTAGCTGCGGAGGAGGGGACTGTCACTGCAGGTCTGAAAAACAGTGGGACATCGTGTCAACACTGTTTAGCTTGGCTGCAACCTTTCCATCCTTGCTCTCTGTCCACTGATTAATTAAACATTTCATTAATGTCAAATTGAATTTGCTTAAAACCCCCTGCCATATGCTAAAGAGATAGTGAGACAAAAATAGCAGCTCTAGAGATATTCATTCTCTCTGGAGTTTGGCACCCACTGTAGCCCTCCTACTATGTTTACATTGATAAATAATTTACCACATGATTTGACTCCATAATCTCAAGGATTTCTCATGTCTATGGGTGAAAACATAAGTGTGAGGTATGGTGCTGGGGAGGGGATTATCTGTCAAGAGACCACATGGAACTCACACATTGGCCATAGGCTGTCAGAAATTCACCCTAAACCAAAATGCAACCTAAAACCCCAAAACAACACAAACCTGATTATTCACTACTTCACATCAATAATCCAAGAGCAGCTGAAGTCAAGATGGAATATCAGTGAGCCTGCTCCGATCTGGACCTGATTCTGATTGGTTTTCTTGTTTATTGTCACAACATATTTCATGACTATTTTATTTTATGTAAGGTCCAAATCTTTATATCTATATTTTTTGACAGAATGCTTTGTGACTGGTCATTAGGTTGGAGGCTGAACTGATATGACTCTCTAAGACCTTTGCCATTGTGCATTGTCCCCAGTCATCTGGGGAACACTAACCTACCTGGGGCCACCATGACTGAAAATCTACAAGGGTTTTTCAGAGAACATTGACAATGCTTTAGACCTGATCTTAGACCATTTTCAGACCAAGGTGGCACATTGATGAAATGGTTATTATGCTGCCTCATACCACAGACACCTTGGTTTGTGTCCTGGCATGAACTCTGTATGGTGGCATGTAAAAAAAAAAAATCTCAGAAATTCACGTTTATTATTAAATCAACTTTCTATCTATAATATAATGTTATAAGACCAATGGCATTACGTTCTCCAGTGGAGGAACAAGGCTGGTGAGACTGCACCAAGTAGCACTGAAACTTGGTGCCCAAAATCTTTCTGCATTTCTGCATGATTTGTTGCTGACAACTGGGGGGGTTGAAGGAAGAACCATATGTGAACAATAAACATTTTATGGAAGGAACAGAGTAGTTTATGGGGCTAATCAACACAAAAAAAAGTAGACAACACAGAAGAAGACTAGGCCAGGATGAGGTGATTGGTTCACAAGCACAGCGAATTGTTCATTGCCAAGTATTAGGCCTGTTCTGACTTATTCTTAGTTTGTGAACGTTTTAAAAGTTTTTGTTTTCCTGGTCTGACAAAACTCTGTTTCAATATCTGTCTGTGCTTCCTTGTGTGACTGATTCTGGAGTGTTTTAACTGATAGAAATATCTGTGAGAGGTACGTTGACACTGTTTGGAGATGGGAGAGGGTCCATATGCCTGCATCTTGCTGCAGCTTTGCCCATCTGTGCTGATTTACCAACCGCTTGACAGGCCTTATCCTCAGATGAAGTGCCACCTCTTTTGGAGAAACAGAGAGGCCTCTGTGTCAGACACAAGGAGGGTGAGGCAGGCCCTGGACAGGAGACAGAGGGCTTTAAAAGGACAGTATAATGCTAGCACATTCAAGACATTCAAGGTTATTTATGATATAACTACATATGACCTTGTTCAAACAAGACCTTTTTTAAACCAAGGTGACCCAGTGAATGGTTATTATGCTACCTCATACCACAGACAGCTTGGATTGTGTCCTGGCATGAAGTGAAGTGATTGTCACTTGTGATACACAGCAGCACAGCACACAGTGCACACAGTGAAATTTGTCCTCTGCATTTAACCCATCACCCTGAGTGAGCAGTGGGCAGCCATGACAGGCGCCCGGGGAGCAGTGTGTGGGGACGGTGCTTTGTTCAGTGGCACCTCATAGGCACCTTGGCGGATCAGGATTCGAACCGGCAACCTTCTGATTATGGGGCTGTTTCCTTAACTGCTAGGTCACCACTGCCCCCAACTTGGTATGATGGCATGTAAAGCAAAAATGCATCTAATAAATTTGCCCTTGATATCAATGTCTATAATTATTGTCCATCTATAATTATTGTCCATAATATTAAGATATCTTTTGGACAAATGGCATTGATTGCTCAAGTGGAGGACAAGAGACTGCATAGTCTGTGGCAAGCAACATTGAAACTTCTCCTGTTACACATGGTGCCTAAAATATTATTCATATCCCACAATGAAATAGGTTAAGCCCCAATTCTGTGAGATTGTGACGTCTTCAAACTGCTGTGTTATATTTCACTAGTTCGGAATGTGAAGGACTTTTGAAAAGTGCTACTTAGCATGGCATGATTTGCTCATCTGAAAAGTAATGGTCCTCTACTATATATCACATTTCTACATAATACAAATGTGTTCAGTATTATTAAAAAAAAACAAAGCCCAAGAAACATTTCCACAAAGCTTTATAACATTAGTACCATTATTAATGGGTACATATAGTGTCTGATTTCTGAGTGTCAAAGCGATGTGCTGGAGAGATGGACACATTCGCATGACTTCGAACAAACAGTGTGTTTAATACACCAAACACCAGTGCACACCAAATCTGGAGCACCACCCCCAACTCAGATTGTGACACTGTGCACTGTGATTGCATAAAGAAGGTTAGTCATTCCTGCCCCCAAAATGACCCTATAATTACACATGCAATTAGAACACATTTTGACTAAACTGTGGAACACTTTTAAAATATAGCTAATCAAAATCAAATGCGACATTCAAAATGGCTGGACCACTGGAGCAGCTGAATCCATCCAGTTACTTTGGAATTGATGAGCGTGTAGCGCTGGTGCTCTGTGGAGCTTGTATTCGAGTTGATGAGTCAACTTTTCATCTTTAGAAGACTCTTAGCACGCTAAAGAACTAAATAGATTAAAACTGGCAGAGTCAACTAAATATAGGGTTGTATCTCTTTGTTGTGTATAAGTTTTGCAGATGAACCTACAGATCCTACAGTTAAGTTCCTACACAAAAAGTGCTGCTAATGTCATGAAGACTGCGAATCTCTTACAGTATCAGTGTTCATGAGGTTGCTCCCTTGACGTTACTGACAGTTTATGGGATCATCCCAGCATTGAAAAAAATAATGCAAAAATATTGCTTAACCCATATCTGAGATTATTAGGATAAATTGATTTTTGACTCTTGCAGGACAATTGCTGCATAATTTGCCTTCATCCAAGGGTAAAGAGCATACAACTGGCACGCCCAGGAGCGGCTGCGCGCTCACAGCTGCCAAGGCACCTGGTAGTAATCTCAGTTAAAGCCACTTATGCATAATTGCTCAGGACTCCTTTAAAATCAGTGCAACAACACCCTGTGGGTGCTGCATTAATGTGGACCGACCGAAAAAGGGACCTATTCGGGCCTCGAGGCAGTTTTCTTTGTGTTTAATAAATCCTTGTTTGAACGTCAATGTCAAAGGCTTTTGCGCCTTCATCACTCCCACACCCCAAGTTGTGACAAGGTCATCTACTGCAAAAGCATCAGTAGAATTTTTGGATTGTCAAGGTGCAGATTAATGTTGATCTAGTTCTGCCACTGAATATGTCTATTTTCATTTATTTCTATATGTCCTTTTTTGTAAGTTATGTCTGCATGAATTATTACACCTAATGGATTTTGTGGATTCACAAAATGTCTACTTGCGTGTAATATTGAAAAGGAAACAAAATACTGTTGTAATACTGTACCCCTTTTCTAAGCTGGAAAGGAACCAGCTCACACACTGTCTTTGCAGGATGATCTCGGCATGGTGTCTGATTAACCTGTCTACTTGGGTAGTTGTCATGGTTACACAAACAAAATGCGCAAGTCATTAAATTCGGTAGAGGTAGAAAGTGCTGAAAATACACAAATTTAATGAGAAAGTTGCTGCTGGTAGCAAATATTGGAATGTGCTTGTCCTGGTTTTGGAGTGGCTGCCATTTACATGTCTTTCATCTTCAGGTTCGCTTGCCTCTGGAGAGGAAAAAAATGCCTTGCTTAGAAGACACACTTTAATAATTTAGTAGTGCAAAAGGGACCCAAGCTCTTTAAGCGTCTACTTCACATGGTGAAGGAGCTTGGCTGTTAGTGAACTGCTGGCACAACGTGCCTTCCACCTGGCAAGGTCTTTTCGAGAACATCTACAATATATAGGATTAGATGATAATACGTTGAAAGCAAGGGGAAATTGAGACACATATGTCTCTTATATAAATCATATTGCTGCATCAATGCAGGGAGACTCAGACTATGATTATTAACTGTGTCTCAATTCATGGGCAATATCCTTCTAGTGCTGGAGACATAGGCACATTGGTATGTCACATTGGCATGACAAGCCCTCCCAGTTCAAAATGTGACACAGAAATGCAACATATTTCCTGTTACTGATCCAACAGATTTACTGCATGCTGGTGATGAATGGTGATGCAAATAGAAAATTATTCTTAGGTCAGCCAACTGCCTTTGAAGGATCCAGCCCCCTGAAATAGGACACAGCTATTTCATGGAGTTTGCATAATGACGTATTTTGTGCCGTAAGACATGGAACTTACACTACAAGTTATACGGTTACTGGTATAGGCTTAAGCTTTACCAGAATCTTTATGTATACATGGACTGTTCAAAGTTATGCAAAATATTCTTATTAAATACTTTGTTATTTTCAGAGTTGAACAAAAAAACACACTAAAATGATCAAATTTATCAACCCACGGAGGTCTGGATTTGGAGTCACACTCAAAATTGAAGTGGAAAACACATTACAGGCTGAACCAACTTTGATGTAATGTCCTTAAAACAAGTCAAAATGAGGCTCAGTAGTGTGTGTGGCCTCCATGTGCCTGTATGACCTCCCTAGAATGCCTGGGCCTGCTCCTGATGATGTGGCGACAGGTCCCCTGATGGATCCCCTCCCAGACCTGGACTAAAGCATCCACCAACTCCTGGAGATTCTGTGGTGCAACATGGCGTTGGTGGATGGAGCAAGACATGATGTCCCAGATGTGCTCAATTGGATTCAGGTCTGGGCAACAGGTGGACCAGTTAATAGCATCAATGCCTTCATCTGGCAGCATCGCATTAGCATATGGTCTCACAAGAGGTCTGAGGTTTTCATCTCGGTACCTAATGGCAGTCAGGCTACCTCTGGCGAGCACATGGAGGGCTGTGCGGCTGCCCCAAAGGAATTCCACACCACACCATTACTGTCCTACTGTCAAACTGGTCATGCTGGAGGATGGTGCACGACATCGCTCCACGACATCTCGAGACTCTGTCACGTCTGTCAAATGTGCTCAGTGTGATCCTGCTTTCATCTGTGAAGAGCACAGGGCGCCAGTGGTGAATTTGCCAATCTTGGTGTTCTCTAGATTTATATGGCACACTATGATTGAACCCAGATTGAACCCAGCTGCAGTCTAAATTTTGACCTTAAAGGGATGCTGTGACAGAAAATCAAATGTTTCCTTATTTGTTTTTTAGGAGCCTTCAACTGTCATGCTGTTGCGAAGTGCAAAGAATGGGTTTTTTATTAAACAGACCAAAATAACATGGGGCGTAGCCCAAAAAAATGAGGTAATCAGTTTAACACACTACCACACAGGCAGTACACAGACAAGAGAACATAGGACAATGTGATGCACACAGCTAAGGGACTTATGACTCTTTCTAAAACACAAGGCAGATGTGGACAATCTCTTAGATATGACAGAGGTCTAGTGGGTGCATGAATCAAAATCGGTGATGGTTACTGATCCCAGAGTAAATTGCTTAATTGGACCCGGAAGCCACAGCTAAAGGATAATGTTACCAGTTGAACTCATTTATGACTATTTTTAAAAAGACATAGACTGAAATGGTAGTAGTCTAGTGGGTAAAACACTCGCCTATGAACCAGAAGACCCAGGTTCAAATCCCACAAGACACTTAACCCTAAGTTGCTACCGGGGGGGACTGTCCCTATAACTACTGATTGTAAGTCACTCTGGATAAGGGCGTCTGATAAATGCTGTAAATGTAAATGTAAATTAGAGATAAACTGTGAGAAAGTGGCACTAAAAGACTCAATTGGTTGTTGTATAATAATCCAATTGACAGGCACATTTTAAATGACATTTCTTGTCTTAAAGGTCTCTATCACGCTGTAGATCAGAGGGCACTCCTGCGGGTGATGCATGACGTGTTGGTGGAGCTGTCGTGGCGGCACCGAACCAGGTGCCAATCATTTTTACATCAAATCACAGAGCAATTCCAATGCTTTGCACATTTTTAGGCCATGATGGTCGGTGGAGATAATGTCTTAAGGGAGGGGTGGGAAATTCTCTGGGCAGATAAAACATAAGAAAGGGACGGTATCCTTCAGGGAGCTGCTGCTCTGCGAGCGGTGAAGCAGAATGGCCAAGCCACGTTTACACTTATCGGCATTTCGTGATCATCCCTCCTGTATATGACATATATGTATAGTCAATGGCAATAAAACATAATACTACTGTGTTGTGTGCATATGCTGTTCTTGTGCTTTATGGAATGTAAGGTTTTTTTGTCAGGTGAAGAACAGGGAGATGAGCGCGTGTAGGTAGAAATGGATAACCCCAGTGCAGACAAGCGAAAGGAGGCTGGCAAATGTCCACCGCATTGATCTGCGAACGTGAAACCAGGTAGGTGAACAACAAACAGGAACAGTATTACTTGGAAGCTGATGATTGGCAGAGTCTTTATGCAGGGAACAGCAATAATGACTAAGCAATGATCAACGGCCAACTTGGATATTTATAGGCGTCGCGTCGCCTTGTTTCCACGTTGCTCCCGGTCATGTGGATGGAATCACATGACATTTTATATGTTTAGGAAAGATGTGATGTTTATAATGTCTTTATTATATATACTTTTTCATACAGTTTTTTTATATTTGCAAATCAAACAAGTATTTCTGTTTTCAAATCAGAATGGAATTAATGTCCTAAACTTGGGAAAGGATTAAACAGTTGGGCCATATTAAGAGAGTGGCTTTAAGAGAAAAAGTGTCAGGATTGACTGCAGCTGGGCTCATCACCTGTGGCCAATCCTGGCTCGCACAAAAGCGAAGATTTCTGCACCTTCGGAAGCTCCGGCATTTTTGTGAACTTGACTTGGCAACCGTGTATGTGTTTGTATTTTGAGTTCTGGCAATCGCCACACGCCTGCGGGTTTGTTTACATTGTCCCCCATTTATTTCCCTTTTCGGCCACCGCGCCATTGTTTATTTGAGTTTATTATTTGTTTATTAATAAAACCCATTCCAGCATGTCCTGCCTCTGCGCTTCTCTCCCCCGTCAGCACGCAAGAGTGACAAAAAGGATGGGGAGGGAAGATCCCTCTGAACTTACATCAGGTCATGGATATAGGTATATGATTGCGAAAGAAGTTCCATGTCACAGAAATTTCAGCACATCCAGCCATTGCCTACTGTACATTCATTCTCTCCTGAACGAGACTCCATGGCCCTTCTGCTTCTTGGTAGTCTGGGTTTTCTTGTTAATGCTGGGTTTCACATGTGGTTTGATCCCCACGTTTTTTTGCTCGCTGTCCATTGTGCTTTGTAGTTCTTTGTTAAATAAGCCCAAGCTATGCATAGCTCCACATGCCTCCTGTGTCGTTCTTGCTTCTTCAGTTGTTATAACACAGCCTGGGGCAGGCCTTTCCTCAGGCCTCAGCCCAAACTCTTCCTTTGTGCATTGTTTAATGATCATGCTTGAATCCGCCATTGTCCTTATTTGACAAATTATGATTTTTTTATTATCTATTCGAAGCTAAAAGTATGAACTTAGCAGCATATTAAATACTTTCATATAGGCCATCTTTTATATATTTGAAGCAACTCAGACACATAAACAGCGCGAAAGACATTATGTGGCATGGCACGTGTGTTTTTGTGATTCAGACACCAGCAGTGATTAATGTTTGGCTAATGTTTGGCTATGAGGGTGGCATCTTTCTAATAAGAAATCCTGTGGTGACTGAAAAGATCTAACAAATGTGTCCAGCAAAACCTTTGAGGCTGTAGGCAAATAAATCATATATGTTGGGGCTCTGTACTGACCAGCACTGAGAAATGGCCAGAGGATTAAATGGGTTTACCTGTCCTGTAGCAAGTACCTCTCAATACACCCATTAATGACATAGACTTGGCACATGAAATCTACTAATGGATGAATAACGAATACTCTTTTTGCTTCAGACATCTTTGAAACAAACAAATGCAATAATTAATGCATGTAGGATAGCCAGGTTGTTAAATGACTGAAATATGAGGGGTTTGCTTTGAAAGATGTAGCACGCATTTCAACATTGCTAGGGAACATGACTAATTAAGCACTCTATTCATCAGATTTTACACTTCCACTTCCACCTTGTTTGTGTACAACATATGCAAAACAACAAATGCAGTTTTCTGATAGGAGGCTAACAGTACATTAAGTATGAACATAAACCCTCCTGGGAATACATTCGTTTTATTAAAAGAAAGTGATTGTCCCATGTGATACACAGCAGCACAGCACATGGTGCACACAGTGAAATTTGTCCTCTGCATTTATCCCATCACCCTGAGTGAGCAGTGGGTAGCCATGACAAGCGCCCGGGGAGCAGTGTGTGGGGATAGTGCTTTGCTCAGTGGCACCTTGGCGGATCGGGATTCGAACTGGCAACCTTCTGATTACAGGGCCACTTCCTTAACCGCTAGGCCACCACTGCCCCCATATTATTTCCTTACTTCTAAGTTAGGAGTAGCATGTGATCAGGCATGAGACCTTTCTGGAATCCTTGGAGAAGTAGAGCAGGCAACTCTCTAATGTAACTGCAGAGTAACAGAGCAAGATTAGCCAGATCAGGTTTCTCAGTAGAACGACGCCTCAGTTTTTCCCCTGTCTGTGGCACTCATCTAAAGATTCTATGGTGACTTTTTGTATCATCATATCCATTTCCAAACCATTACAAATGTCATGAATAGTTAAAAACACAAGGACACATGGACAGCACATGGACAGCAAAGTACCGTCCCCACACACGGGCGCCTGTCATGGCTACCACTACTCACTAAGGATGATGGTTAAAAACAGAGTACACATTTCATTGTGTCACCGTGTGCTGTGCTGCAGTGTATCACAATGACAATCACTTTCACTTTTTTTTTAAAAATTGGGTGACAAATTAAAGCACAGATCACAGATCAGCTGTAGTATTTAGGTTTACATTCCATTTAGGTATGTATGTACTGGTTTTATAAAGGTGTGATGTGTACATTTATTCTCTATGGAATTATTTCATTCAGTAAATAACTCTTCAAGACAACAGTGGTTTCTGACATAATAAAAATAATATTTTTCATATTCTTTTGTGAATTAAATGTATAATTATTAGTATTATTATGAATTCCTTCATTATGATTAGTTGCGACTTAGTAAAATCATTCAGATAAGCAATTGATCAGCAACAATCCAATTTTCCGCTTGAGACATAATCAATTCCTAAATTATATCTTGCGTCAGGTCGGAGAAAATAATTCTTATTAATTTATTAAAAGTAATGAAGGCCTTGACAGCAACACATTAATGAATAACAATGAAGATAAAAAGACTTCTTTTTTTTCTCAAAAGTACACCACCAGATGTTCAAATTGTTGTTAATTTTCCACTCCAGTGAAAAGAAGAGCTAATGAAAAATGCATAAGGACATTTCTTTTGGTACACAGTTTATTTTGAATTTATTTATTTTTTATTAAAGGACCTTTTAATTCAACTTGACACTAGGGTTTTCAATGCAGGGAGTTTGCATTCTGGGACGTTTCAGGTTTTCCAAGAAGTGAAAGATGGTTTTCTAAAACATTTTGTGTGAGAGATGTGTGGCTTAAGTGGCAGAAGTGAAAGTCAATCAGTGCAAATGGCCGAGTGAGCCGAGAGCAGATTAATGGCCCCTAGTGGGGCAGCACTGTTGGCTGTGTACTAACGAGGGACCAATCAGCCTTCATTACAGACCCCGTCCATTCTACCTAATTGTGATTTCTCCTCTTTTGTTCCAAGAGAGCATTGACAGGCGCAGAAAGGAAAGGTCAGTAGGTTTGACCTCAGCACTTTAATTTAACTCAGTTTAACTTCAGGTACCATATGTTTGACTGATGTGCACAGGGCACAGCTGTTGCACCAGATTCTCTAATTTCAATGCATTCATCAGTTTAATACACTTTATTAGTATAAATAACCACAAATGGGTTTTTTTCACCCATGCTTACCATTTCACAAGTTTTTCACTCTTTTTGTAATTGCTGCCAAAGGTGCTTCGACAAAATACTGAACAAAGGCTCTGAATAATTTTGTTTCCTTTTTCATTTTGAATCAGTAAGCAAATGTTTCAATCAAAGGTATTTCACTTTTTTAGGTAAAAATTGAACTTTTTTTGGAGTAAGGCTATAACAAAAAACATGGAAAATATGGACATTTTCCTGTAAACCTGCATTGGTTCTCTGTGTTCTAGTAAACTGTGCATGTTCTGAATTCTCTACATTTGTGCCAAAGGTGGCCATTCCTGGGTCAAATGTTAAAAAATACTCCTCTGGTAGAATGATGTTGTTTAAATGAAATATTCTGTCTAAACAGGTAATATGTATGAGAAATATTCATGCCGGTTTCAGTTTGTTTATTTGGGCCTATTTTCAAAAAGGCTTTACGCTATTTTTTTTAGTGTGAATATGAGCTCTCATTTGGTCTGTCTGCCACTGTTGTAGTTGAAAGCATTTCTTGTTGTTTGTGTTGTGCTCAGATCTCATTTGGATTTAACCTATTTGAAAAGACCTGCAAACACAAGTTCTACCTTTTTTGAAGATGTCGTCATATATTGGTCTAGTTTTATAGATACTATAGCGTTTTTCCATTTTTCCATATGGTTATGATTAACTCCATGTTTGACATCCATGTTTTTGGGAAAGATTTCTGCATGCATATCTTGCATATATATTTACTTGTTTATATACTCGTATATTATATATTTACTTTCTATTTAATTTTTTATATACTATATGTTTTTTAATCAACACGAAGTATTGTTTTGCATTGGTTTGAAGCAATGAGCCCAACTAACTCTTTATGCTTGCACCACTCAGCTAATTACATGGTGTGAGGATACAGAATAGATTAATTAGCTGACCAGCTGAGGGATTCTCTCATGTAAAAACAAGGATAAGAAAAAGACTTCTATTTAAGTGCCACTCCATTATCCGGCCTTTCTCACTCGCCATTACAATGCCATGTGCAGATAGTCACAGACTTTAAATGACAAAAAGCTCAGTTTGAATTAAGAGTTTAAATTTGTTGTAATCCACTGTCACTTCTTGTACTTGAAATAATGTCTTTGGAGTGATTTAAAGCTAATCTTCACAGGAAATATATTTTACTCCATAATTTGGGACACATACGGACAAATCATTAGATATTAATGGGAAACCATACCTCTATGTAAAACATAAAAGAGCTGCTGTCCATTGGGAGATCATCTGGTGAAGTCTCCTCTGAGTTCTGTCAGCATACAGGTTCCCATAAAAGGCACAGAGTGGAGCTATACAAGAGACAATTAAAAAAACAGGTTCTCTATAATAGGCTGCTTGCAGGAAAATGAAGGCAGTCAGCCATGTGGGACGTATGATTGTTTTTTTTTAACAAATTAATATGAAAGACTATCTTGCCTGCCTCTCCTTAATAATGCAGACGCAACCTTGGTGACCTGTCGGAACGTCAAAGCAGTTTTATAAAACTGGATGCCATTTAAAAGATCTTGAATTAATGACCAGCGGCACTGACATCACAGTGCATTTCCCAGAAATAGATCTCAGAAACTAGGCAGAATGTTAATACTCGCCTTCAGCCAAGAAATGGAAATGGATTTTAAACACCTGACATGAAATCAGCTTGTGATTGTTTCAGATTGCAAAAAAAATTAATAATGAACTGCAGCAAAAGTTTTTTTAAATGACTAAATGGCATAAACATTGATTTGAACGTGTCTGGCTCTGTTGGGAGGGGCAGTCATGTATTACTATTACATAGTAGCTATTACAGCCAGTTCCTAAGAATAATCCAAAAATCTGTACTCCTGACCTCGACCTTCTGTATTTCAATAGCTGGCATCCTCATCTTTACTGGAAGAAGTGCATTTTATAATATGGATTCATTATATTGATCAGCATTTAAACCACATGATAAAATGTGAAGGAGGTTTAGCTTTCTGAGGACCAAATGTAGCAAGGTGTAAGTCGATTTCAGCATTATTTAATTCATTTGGTGGCACAGAATGTTTTTTCTGCCCTGAAATAACCACTTGACACTTGGTGTACCACAAAAGGCAGACATTTATCAAAACTGTAGTGAGTTTTGAGAACCTATAATCAGATATATCTGAAAATCTACTGAAAGCCTGTAATACATCTTGAAAGGTTACACAAGATCTACTCAAGACTCATTGAGGATGCCTCAGTGACACTTACCACACTCTGTTTTTACAAAAGTCTGGACTGAACTGGTCATTAAATTTTCTTTGGGTTAAATGGTACATCATCATTTGTTGACAGCAATATCAGCCCTTGCCCGGGGCACTGGATCTGTACTGACAGCGTGCTGCAGCCCCCCCACACGCATATCGCAGCCAGCGCAATAACTTCGTTTTAATAACAGAATCCAATTACATTTACCCTCTGCTGGGACAATTAATTGGTAATAATCCAGCCTTAATAAAACTACAGAAAATGCTCGCCAGCATGTGTTCTCGGGGTGGTGATTCTGTTCATTAGGGTAGATGAAGCATTGAGTTTTGCTGACAGTCTTGGAGTTAAAAAAAAAAAGTCGGCCAATGCGGGCACAGTAGATGAGGGCGGAATGGTTTATACTGTATAAAGACGTGTTCACAAACTTTAGAGAGCATAACAGTCCCATAGTTGGCCCCAGATGCTAATTTGTTGTGCAGGGCGGTAGACAGGAGAGGGAAATGAAGGTCATTGAAACTGCGTTCCGGACTTCAGTGTTCTGTAAGGCAAAGGGTCCCTTTTTGTATTCCAGCAGTCCACTACAGTTTTTCTCCGAGTCTTATCACATTAACCTGTTCAAAAACCCACAGTTCTGCTGGGGAATAGTGATGAATTATGGGCGCACTCAAAGGGAAAATGCAAATGTGCACCACCGGTGACCTTGGAGTGAACGTGCGCCGCGGTTTAGCAGCTCGTCACAGAGACCCGACACTGTAAATCAATCAGAAGCACCCTGGGCCTTGTAGATCACTGCGTGTGACATCGGACTAGATTGAGCCTGAGAGACGTGTAACGGTCGCCTTGTGAATGTCAATACTCCTTCGAGCGTGCGGCCGGAGCTCCTCGGCTCTGCTGACAGCCACAATAAAACCATGGCAACGTCATATTATCACACTCTCTGCAAAGACAAATCAGATTAGACAAAAATCATCTCCACCGTTCGCTCATTATGGATGCCGGCGTGACCTAGAGGATTGGCGGAAGACCAGATCTGGTTGCAGGAGGTGGCAAGAGGAGAAAGGCTTCTTTGACACAGTGCCTTTGTCACTGCAGAGTTTGGCAACAATTTGAGAATATTGTGGTTTATTTATTTTTTGTTTCCCCAGGAAGTATCATGCTCAATTGGTTGAACAGGGTGTTCTTCTGAGAAGTAACTCCATCAGTACTGTATACACTTTTCTTGGCCCATGGAAACTAAAACTTCACAAACATAAAGTCTCATGAATTCAGAAGTTTTTTTTTGGCAAACTTGTGATTGTCCTGGTGTGTCTTTATTCACCCTATTATAGACTGAGCCTTGGTACATTAGCTGTTCTTTGGTATGTAGTTTAACCATCCTGGTGTGCATGTGTTCATAATCATAAATTGTCACGACCCCCATGTTGTGATTGTGAAGTGATTTTCATTGTGAAACACTGCAGCACAGCACATGTTGACACAACGAAATGTGTCCTCTGCTTTTAACCATCACCCTTGGTGAGCAGTGGGCAGCCCAACCTGTCACAGGGCCGACCACCCAGAAGCGGCAAAGGATAAAAAAGACAATAAAAAGACTAAATATGGTGTCCAAAATAAAACGAGACTAAAATGTCTCTTCAAGATGAGATGAGACCAGACTTTATTTCCTCTTATTTTATTTGTGTTATTATATCGCAGTTTCTGTTTCCTGTATCTCCCATGTGGAGGTAAAGTGGTACCTCACTCTGAAACAAGTAAATTACCACCGGGTCCTAGAACCTTGTACTTACTAGCCAGTCAAAACATCTAGACAATAGCCAATCAGAAAACAGCAGTATTGTATCTGTGTAAAATGCAACAAAGCCACCATTGAAAAGGCATCCTGGAATTTGTTATTCAGCTACTTGTACCAAAATCTTTGCCACTCCAAGCATCACTTCAAGCACAGAATCTTCTGTTTCAATGTTACAACATAGTCACAACTTTTTTTTAACCAAACAATGACAACTTGACTGCTGTTAGAGAATGTTGCCCAGGTAATAAGCATCAGTTTTTCAGTGTCTGTAGCCTAAACTTTTACAGCCTGTTCACTTACAACACATGTTCAGAATAGTCTCAGTCATGGCAGTGGGGTTTAGTGGGATGTCACGCTTACCTGTCTTAAGAATTAGCCCTCCGTCTAATTAGCCTCTACCTGCTACTTGGGGAGATGGCAGGTTTTTGATGTGTCAACAAGCTCAAGGCTTTTCTTTGTATGTCTTTCTAAGTATTTAAAATTTGCAATTGGTTTATTTAAGTAAAAGATTCTTAGACAAAGCAATTCAGTTTCTTACGAGTAAATCAACACTAGCAGTGGAATTTCTGCGATGCAAGAGGGCCCCACCTAAAATCTTGCATAGGGCTCCAATTTTCATTTACTAAAATTAGACAAAAATGTCATCAGTTTTTATTGACTAAAACTAGACTGCAATAGTCATGGATAATTCGGACTAACATAAAAGTAAAACTTTTAGCTTAAAAAGTTTTAGCC
The DNA here is from genome assembly GCF_900700375.1 of Denticeps clupeoides. Lineage (NCBI taxonomy): Eukaryota > Metazoa > Chordata > Actinopteri > Clupeiformes > Denticipitidae > Denticeps > Denticeps clupeoides. Next base: position 13,392,794 of record NC_041713.1, read on the forward strand.
GACAGAATCTTGACTAGACTAAAATGAGCATGGCCATGACTAAGACTAATAATAACTAAAATGCTTGATTAATTAAAACAGGCAGCCAAAAACAACTATACTGACTAATCTACTGCCTACCTGATTCCTCTTTCCACCAGCCATGGTGCATCTCTGCCAAAGACTGCTGCTTCCCCCTGCACAGCTGTCTCGATGCTTGTTAGGTTTATTCGTCAGTCTAACATTTACTAAAAAAAGAGAAGAAAGACACAAAGCATTTGAGTCCGTTTTACTTGCAAGGAGAGCGAATGGAATTCACGCCTCACAACATGCCTCCAAAAGCTCTGGCGTCCTTCATCGCATCTCCTTCTTTTATTTGGTAGGTTCATTAGGGTTCACATAAAATCACACCATATTAGTTAATAATTGTGTATTACACGTAGTCTTATGAATTGATCTTTGGTCGAGTCATGGTGACATGGTGACATGTTCATCTTCGTCTGTAGATTCTTCAGGTGATTGGACTCTGGTTCATCATAGTCTGCTTGTTGTTGGTCCTCAGGTCGCGGTCATGCTGTCCTGCAAACTTAAAACCTTTGCTCTGAGATTTGTTAATGATTAAGAGTTGTCAGTAATATTCCAAGGATTAATACATATTCGTGCTTAAAGGATATGAATAAAAGAAGTAATTACATGATAACATATATACATTTTTCCAACAATGCTCCTCCCTGCACCACTACATGCCTTGTCCCCCCCAAGAGACCCCTTTCCTCGAGAGCCCTTTACCGTTCTTATGCTTCTTCAGCACTCAGAAACATGTCTGAAAATGTACCCCCTAGGCCCTCCAGTGATAATGCATTCTCTAATAAAAAATAATGGAGACAACAAAATACAATCTATACCGAGTTGCCCAGGTCCAACTTGCTCAGGCCAATTCATGTCAATAAAATAAAATAGACGTATGAAAACAATTTGCACACACAAAGTACAGTAAATGCAATAAGGACTCACCCAGCAAACATTTAATTCACGATCAGTCAAAAGCAAAATTCCGAATGATGGATTTCAGGTAGGACCATCGGGCAGAGGTATCATTCATTATTAAAACAAGAAAGTTTGTAGCCTATGGAGACAATGAGACCCAGGCCACAGCTGGAAGCCTTGAGTCTGTCTGCAGGCCAGAGGGGGTAAAGGAGCCCTCTCCTCTCTTTACTTCCATCCTCATTCCACCCCCATATGTCAGCTGGGTGCATGGACAGTAATTGACTATGAGGGATGTATTGTACTGAGATAATCTGTTAACTTCCAGATGAGCATCCATGCCAGCATCGGGCCACGTGCAGTAGTATCATCTCCTGTAAAACTTTGTCAGATCTCACACACATGCACACACACACACAAACACACACACACAACTAGCCCAACAAATGAGGCTCATCACAAAGACCAAAGAACCTTATATTGACTTTCTCCCAGGGTGGTACTTAGATACTTAGGACCCTTATTCACATTGGAACTAGTTACGGTCGGGCAACGAATGTGTTGGGCAAAGTCATTTCCACAAATGCTTAGATGAAAAACGAAAATGTGATTAGCAGCCTGAGGAACACGATTATGGTGGTCCTAACATTAATGCCCATATCTGACATTAAAAATGTCAGGCCTGTCTAACTCCACAGTCCTCTCCCTATCGCTTAGTGAGTCATTACTGAGAGGAAAAGGCAGGCTGCCCTCCCTTCATTTACATTTTAAGTCAGAACGGATGTGATAAAGTAAGTGTTGGACGGCATATTACCAGCAGAAAAAGAGCTTTCTCTTTCTCATGACGTTGCAAATAAAGTTGTACATGGGGGTATATGAATCTTGTGCTTCACAGTTTTTCAGACCTCTGCGGAAAGTTTATGTTGTCGGTAAGTCACCCTTGCTTTTACGATAGGTGGGCTTACCCGCATGTGCTAGGCTGTGATCCTGCTGTGCTCCCAAGGATTGTGTCTCACACATATTCAGAGGCACAGGGTGTACTCTCTGTCATGACAAAGGCTTTCACTGTGTTCTGAGGGAAGACAAAGGCCTAATGCTTCGGCGCTGAAGTCAGGAACTGGAAGGTGACAGGTGAAATGATAGGTTTGGAGGCTGCAGTGGATCTTGGTAAAAAAAATCTGTACCTATCTACCCAAATCTACCCAGTACACTTGCACATGATTCTTGTACTAATACATGCTCTGCCCCCAACGGTTTTATGTTCTGACATTTTTAGGGCCTTCAGCAAACAGGTTTTCGTGTATTTCCCATGCCAATTGAAATGAAAGTATTTCTTCCACTAAGTGCTCAGAGCTACTTTTACTATTAAAGGCGTCTATTTTACCTTTCTGTCCTAAATCATGAACAATTATCATATTATCAAATCATATATTTTGGTTTCTACCAAGTTAGGTTAGCCGGTACCATGATGAATCCAAAACAAATTGGTTTCTGCCGTCAGTGCTAAAGAAAACACTTATATTTTTCCACTTTTATTCAATTTTTGGTTTTGTTATGTAAGATGCCACCACTTTTTACTTCAGACCAATAATGTATTAGACAATGTACAACACTTACATGCAGATGTTTTTATAAAACTATATGCATCCATTTAAAAAAAAACTTTTTTTTTTTTACACTGCCACAGTATAAATATTTTACTTGACATTGTAAATGCATATAAAGTTGGGTGCAGGGCTTACACTATTTAATAAATTACATAGGATTCTATGCCATCCTCTGGTACACAATGGTAGTAGCAGAATTTGTAAACATGGACCAAGACTAATCCAGCACTGACTATTACATTTTTGATTCCTACATTTCTTTTTGACTGTTGAGTTTGAAAGAACATGAAAGTAGGCCCACATCTCTCTGGAGTCATGGCAAATACAGACAAACATCTTCAACATCGGTTGAAGTAGTACAATAGTTTTATACACAAGCCTAGATAAACACAGTTCACAAGCTCAGAGAACAGATAAGCCAGTTGTGCATGGCATTAATGTCCAGAAAATGCTGCAACATCCTTCACAGACAAGGCAACATAGCTGCACCGCTGGCACAAGGCAACCTTTGAGTCAGCAGGTAATGGAGTGCCACGTTATCTGCGCTGACAGCCTTAACATGCCAAGCCAAAGGATTGCAGGTCTCCAAGATCTTATTTGGATAATAAAGAAGAGTGAAAAACGATGCATCTTCACGATGCATCATGCACACCCATTACATATGCAGCTTAGCACCATAAGGGATGTTGGAAGCTCAACTCACATGGCTTGCTCATCTGGAGCACTTTTACGTGGCATGCTTAATTATTCATAACGAACATGCCATGCAAGACGGATATCTCGGGGTGAGCGACATTGATTTAGAGGTCAAAATACAAGAGACAGCATGTACAGTGGGTACGGAAAGTATTCAGACCCCCTTAAATTTTTCACAATGATTTTAGCAAATGGCTGCAAAATAACAAAGACTGAAAAATTTAAGGGGGTCTGAATACTTTCCGTACCCACTGTAGTTTCTATCTCACTTCTTTTCTCCCATGTTTTGTTTCAACTGCTTGGTGTTGGCCCGAAATGAAGTCAGGTACCTAGTGAGATTTATAGCTCTCTCAGTGGTGGCAGTGGTGGCCTAGCGGTTAATGAAGCGGCTCCATAATCAGAAGGTTGCCGGTTCAAATCCTGATCCGCCAAGGTGCCACTGAGCAAAGCACCCCACACACTGCTCACTCAGGGTGAGGGGTTAAATGCTGTGCTGCTGTGTATCACAAGTGACAATCACTTCACTTACTAAATTCTGCATTAGTCTGTTTCACCATGAGCTAATTGCCTGCAATGAATTGGTTTGCCACATTTGGACTCTCACAGCGAGTTACTGTTTCACGTTGTGCACACTAGCAGCCTCCGAAAGCCCGGTAATTTAGGGCTCTAGTTTTTTTTTTCCTGCGTTGGCTATTAAACTGAACACCCACCAGTTTCCTAGTAAATTAGTTTGGCTCCTGTGGTATGCCTAACCCATGATGGCTGTTAAAGTCAGTATGAGAGAGGTTTTTTTAGGGAAGGCTGTTTCATAATGTGTCCTGTAGCCGTGATGCATGAAGCACTTAAACGACACAAACATCGTATTTCACCAGCAACATTTTAAAGCTGCAGGCCATGTGAAGAAACGTTCCACCTCAACTCTAGCAGCAAATATTTTGCTCAAGATGGTTAGCTCAAACCATCTCCTAGGGGTTAAATGATGGTGTGATGACAGTGCCATTTTGTAAACAACTAGCAATTAGATGCTCTCATGGTCATTTATCGCGGCCTTCAGAAGTCTCCTCTAATCACTACCACTCTGCAGAGAAGGATTTTTTTCAGATCTGCAATAGTCACTGTGATGTGCATAGGCATTTAGAGAAATAAAAGTGCTGGGGTCTCCGGTTGGCTGTTATTGTCCAGTCATGGCCTATGGTCAACAAGTTGCTAATAGGGACAGAAACACAGCAAAAACATTGTGACCTTTAAACCCTCCATTAAGCCTAAAGATGCTGTGACACACAATGTAGGATGATTTTAGACCTTTTAAACGCATTTCATCTTGCATTTAAAGGCAAACCACCTCAAATAAACATATGGTGCCTTGTGTTTAAGGTCTTATTATTTTTTTCCTGATACTTCACACTGGAAAGAGGAAAAGATCAGCTTGCCCTTAAAGTTATTTTTTCCTAAACATTACATCCTTAATATAAATGATGTTCACGTGAATTGTCAATGTGAATTTTCCCAATTATTTTCTTTCTGACTTATTGGCAATTATTAATGACAAACCAATTTCTCTATTTAAAACAGGAGATTTATGTGCAGGCTGGGCTTGGTGATTATTTTTGAATTGCTTGGACTAGTTTCAGCACTGCTCACAGTTTCATGAGGTTAAGAGAACAGCAGGATGAAGAGATTGCAAACAATTTAGACAAACTGCTGAATCTGCTACAGGCCATGTTGACGCATTTAGTACATTAACTTTATGTGCAATTAAACATAAACATTAAACATAAAGCATGAGAGACTCACCGTGTCTAATTTGAGAAGGAGTCACCACAGATAATGAATACTACTGAATATCAGAAATCCATTTTATAGGATTGTTGCATAAACATGAAAAAAGGATTCAGAATACCAGAATTTCAGAATGTCCAACTTTTGAAAAATATCTTTTTGTAGAGTTTGAGGTCTGGCAATTTTCAAATATATTTATTTAGATATTATTTCAATTTATTTTTGTGCAACAATGTTGATTCTACTACATAAATTATGTAAATTATTTTTACTAACTGTACTGACAGGTAGTTCAATGGTTATCTATTGACACATTTAATATTTGTACATGATATTTTGGTGCTCTACTGAATTCAGTACTCTAGTGCTATGAAGTAGTTATTTGTTGTTACCTTAGGACCATTGATTGATCAAGTAATTCAATTCTTATAATAAATACAAATACTGTTTCTGGTAAAATACAAACATATTAGTTAATAATGATGTCCCTTGTTCATAACATAGTTATGCATAGCATATTAATCCGTCTGTCTCAATTAATCTCTACATAAACTTTAAAAACTTTACTAATTTTACTGACTTTACTGTCTTTCACTTTGTTACAATACATCAAGTGTCAGAATCCAGAGACACCCTCAATTGTATAATCTCATACAGTTGTCTCTTATTTTATAATTTTAGGTAGTGTGAAAAGAGAAACTAAGAGATGAATTTTGTTGCTGTAAAACTGTGGAGAATTGAATAAAACTCTCTCTCTACACACAAAAGCACTGTATTCAAACCACTCCAACTTGATGTTACCTGGCAAAAAAAGGCATGGCACAATAGAGGTTAAAAGAATGAACAGTTTCTAATTTATTAACACCAGTAAATTATTATTGCAGTTACATGTGAATATTGTATGTAAAAAGGTACCAATGTTACAGAGAAAACCAAAATTAAAAGAAAGAGAAAAGGTAGAGAAAGAGATAGAAACTATGAGAAAAATTGGTAAATAGAAAAGACTCAGGTACTGATGGGAAGATTCCCCTAAGCTCCCGATGGAAAAGAAGATGGAAGTCCCCTGACCACATGTGACCATTCCTTTATACATTTGGCCCACAGGAAGTTGTCACAGACCAATCAGAATATGTTGTTTCTGTCTTGTCATGCCCCCGGTGTCCCCTGTCTGGGGCAGACAAAGGCAGGGCGGGGTATCGCAAAACACATGGCTGGCATTTCACACCTCTTGTCATTTGACAAAGATATGGAAAGCGGAGGTGATGAACCTCTATGCAAAACAAATGTGCAGAAACATTGCACAGATGAATAAATGACTGGACATCCTTTGAATATAACTGTGAGCTGTCACGACATGATTGAGATCCTGTGTTCAGGGTAACAGGGCTAAACACAGATGGTGAGTAGAACACAGTCTAGTTACACCAACCCTGATGAAGAACTCACACTAGGAATTAGAACAGACTCGGAACACTGGTGAAGGAAATCCTCTTAAAAGTGCGGGGAACAGGAGTGGTGAATGAGGACTGGGAGTGGCCTGCACTCAGTGGACAGGGGACAGGTAATCGGTACCATCTGATAGTCAGATTCAGCCAGTATAACAGGCTGCGGTTCAGCCGGTTACACTGTCAGTCAGCGTAAGAATTCTGTGGTGACTGACAAAATGATGGCAAAATGATCTGTAACAAGGTCATATTGATCACACCCGAGGTTGGAGGGAGAGAAATGATGGAACATGGGGAAAAAAGTGCACTGAACTAATCCACCACACCACACACTGAATAAAGGGAAGGATTCTTCTCTGTTCATGGGTGAATGTGTCCAATGTCCAATGCCTTTAAATAATGACCATCTGGCTAATGCAGTCCACATAACTACATACAGTCCTGTATGATATAGACAAACACGTCACTTTCACCAGAACATCACAGCACATTCCAGTATGGAGGGATACAAAAGTCATGGAAAAAACTCAGTTTTATGCTTTGGAGATCAGCTCTGTAGACTCCAGATCACACAGGGCTATTGTAGGGCAAAGAGACCTGATGCTCATTAGACCAGTGCCGATCCCTATCCATGTTGAAAGGACCTGGGAAGCGAATGAGATGAGATATCACCACTCTTACCAGCTACAAACCACACACAGTCACCAACCCTAGTACTCAAGAGAGGGGGAGCGTGTCGTTGGGGGGCAGAGCCACCAGTGGATGTGTCAATATTGCACAATTTTGACATTATCTTTGGGGAAAAAGGGCTGCAAGGAATATAGAAAGGAAATTCAGAAACTGCTATCTATTTGGGAATCACAGCTTGTGGTGAAGGATAAATCTGCTCCCATTTAGACTGGAGATTTGTAAACAGATAATGGTCGGCAGAGCTACTGCTGCACTGGCCTAGGGAAATGGGTTGGAAAAAAAAGAAAATATCATTTATTTATTTGTTTAAAAGTGATCATTTGCACAAATTACTGTCAAATATTGCTTGCTGCAATGCTACTCAGTGTTGCCAAATTATAACACACAAATTGTTGTGTATACTGTATATACACAACAATAAGTAAGGAAATGGACCCTGTGCAGATTCGAATCCTGAACCGCCAAGGTGCCACCATCCCCACACACTGCTCCCTCTGTGCCTTTCATGGCCGCCCACTGCTCACCAAGGGTAATAGGTTAAAAACAGAAGACACATTTTGCTGTGTGTAGCGTGTGCTGTGTTTCACAATGACAATCACTTTACTTATATCACAGATTGCCACAACGTGATATACATTAATAATCACTTGTTTTTCTCTCATGACTGGTATACACTTAGTAGTGCTGTCAATTGATTTACATGTTTTTACATCTAACCAATAACATATTTTGCAGAGAATTCATCATGAATAAGCATTAATCATGAAGAGCTCACTCTTATGCATGTTTAACACTAACACAGGGAAATGTGGGAGAGTTTCATCTGGTTTGTGACAGGGAGGTTTTTATTGTATCATCAAATCCTGAGGTTCATGTGTTGTGAATAAGGATTCAGTGTTCCCATTAATGTCCAGCACCGTCTCCTAAAGATGATTCAGCTCCGGGATCAGAGTGCCACCAGCCTAGCGGTTAAGGAAGCGGCCCTGTAATCAGAATGTTGCCGGTTCAAATCCTGATCCACCAAGGTACCACTGAGGTGCCACTGAGCAAAGCACCGTCCCCACACACTGCTCCCCGGGCACCTGTCATGGCTGCCCACTGCTCACTCAGGGTGATGGATTAAATGCAGAGGACAAATTTCACTGTGTGCACCATGTGCTGTGCAAGTGACAAACACTGCACTTTAACTTTAACAGTTGTGAGTGTATCTGCACACGGAGACTTTAGGAGGATGGCCTGGTGTCAAGATGGGCAGCAAAGAAGCCACTTCTCTCCAAGAAAACAATATAGACATATATTCTTCAAAAAAGTACAGGGATTAGACTGCTAGGGACTGGAGTAATGTCATTTTGTCTGATGAAGCCCTTTTCTGATTGTTTGGGGCATGTGAAAAATGAATGTCCGGAGAAGAAAAGTTGAGCACAACCATCTGTCTAGTGCTTTAGGTAAAGCATCCTGAGACCTTTAATATGTGGAGATTCTTCTCATCCAAGGGAGCAGGCTCACTCACAATTTTGCCTAAGAACACAACAATGAATAAAGAATACTACCAAAACATCCTCCGACAGCAACTTTTCCCAACCATCCAAGTACAGTTTGGTCAAGAACAATGCCTTTTCCATCATGTTGAAGCACCGTGGACATTGACATTTTGTGTCCATGGCCAAGAAAATACCTGGACCTTAATCCAATTACGTCAAGAGGCTGCAAGACAATAAAACCCCACAAATTCTGACAAACTCCATTGCAGAGGTCTTGGAAAAAAAGGCCAACACTGCAAATATTGACTCTTTGCATAAACTTGATGTAATCATCAAAAAATGCTTTTTTATTATACTTCAGTAAACCACAGAAACAATTGACAAAAAGATAAAAAACACCTGTAGTAGAATCAACCTTCATGAAAACCAGAATCTGTGCCGTTCACATCATGCAGGACCTGTTATTGTCCTGTCACATCAACACCGTGGTGAAAAAGGCCCTGCAGCATCTCTAAAACCTCAGACGCCTGAGAGACTTTACACTGCCCACCAAGGTGCTCAGAAACTTCTGCTCCTGCACCATAGAGAGCATTGTGATGGGAAACATCTCAACCTGGTTTGGGAACAGCACAATGCAGGACTGGCGGTTCGCAGAGGGTGGTTCGCATCATCAGTACCAAGCTCCCTGACCTTCAATCAATCTACAAGCGGTGCTTGACCAGGGCCAGGAAGATAGTGAAGGACCTCAGCCACCCCAACAATGGACTGTTCTCTCTGCTGCGATCAGGGAAGCGGTTCATTGGTTCATTGCATATATAGTGACCGTAGCAGTCACTATATATAACATATCTATACCTTGTATGACTATGCATGTGACAAATAAAATTTGAATTTGAATTCTCAAAACTTTTAACCACAACTGTAGGTTTATTACACACGCACCGCAAAATTTGCAATTTGCAAATGTGTAAAACACAAAGCTCAGGGAAAATTGGAGAGTCTTAATAGGAAAGCATCACAGACAAGAAGCACTTATCATGTGAAACTATTCTGCAGCACAATTTAATGAAACTTTTTTCTACTTCCTTTTGCAGGCAACAATTTATTTGGTCCTGCTGGAGTCTATTCACAATGTTAATAAACTTGGATTCATTAACTCTATAATTACATTAACAATGCCTCCCAGTAAAAATGCAAAGTACTCACTCACTTAGCAAAAAAACAAGTTTTCTCTTTGAAATGCGCCTCTTTCTGTATAGGATGATAGTATTCCCATCCTAATTAATGCATTTATGTACTCTTTTCTCGGCTTTGTTGTTTTTTGGATGACCATGGGCAGATTACAATTTGATTACAGCCACTTACTATTAATATCTTCACCCTTCTTTATCGCTCCTTACTGGCAATCGCTAGGGTAATCTTAAGTAATTGACCCTCCACCAGTTAACTTCTCTTTCTTCCGAAAAAGCCAATGTAGCATTTTCACATCCCTAAAATGAGGCTACTATTCAGCCACATGAGCAAGCAGATTTCTCTTATGGCAGCTGGGAGACCTATTGCAGTAATCCCACGTCTAAAGGCATATTATTTAAAGGTCCATACTTACTGAAAAGCTGCAGATCGGCAGATTCGAGTAATTGTTTAAACAAAAAGTGTGAATGTGGGACTCTTGACCCAGGAGAGAAAGGAACCTTATTTATGTTGTTTGAGGAGCAGCCAGACCCAGACTGTTTATGCAAAATTGAGTGAAAAGTGGTGAAGCAGCACCAGCAGATATTTAAATATGAAGCCATTAGCCACCGGCCCCTCAAGAGTGCAGGTGGACATTTTTAATTGGGATAATTATGCCGCAGTCTTTCTTTTATTTTTTATCTATTGAAAATTAGTCTTTGCTTCTCATCCTGTGGTACATGGTGCCATTGGTACTGGTACTGGCCAGGAGGAGCTATGATTATTAATAACTTTCATATCTGTTTAATTGGTTGTTATTCTTAATACTGTCAAAGCAGTACAGTTTATATCCTCACTTGCTTTGTTTCCATCAATAATAAATATTGTCAGGATGTATGCATAATTGCTCAACTCACGAACCCAGGGATTTAATGCAAAATAAACAAAGGCAAAAAGATAATAAAACACACAATGATGAAACAAGGTCAAAACACAGAATAGATACATTTATACAAATGGTAGCCAATGCACACAATAGGTAATCAGGTTACACAACAGTGAACATGAAACTACGGTCTGGAACATGGAACGGGAGCATACATAAATGTTGAGTGTTGACAAATATTCATATTTGGACGAATACTGTCTCCTGTATAAACTAGCTGGTCATAATGATGGTACTTGGAGACCCAAAAGTGGTACAGAATGAAAACAATTAATGACATTGGTGTAGTGTATGGGAGAGAGAGAAATAATATGTGTTCTATAGTATATGACAAATTGTGCACTTTTCATTTCATTGCATTCTTGAGACAGCAGCGAACTGACAACCATTTGTGTCACATATTTAAATTTCTTGTTTATGGTTTCTGTGTACTAAAGGCAGAAGCCTATGACAGCCACAGTCACTTACGGTGTTTTTGCATTTTGCATTATTTCAACCCTTCTCATGACCCTGTCTTCATTATGAGATGTTAATGTAATCAGTCTGGCGATATGTGAATTGTTTGGGGAAAACAGCTCAAGTGTTTCAATGATTAGCATACGTTAACATATTTGAACTTACTTTCATTTATTTTTAATAGTCATTTTAGCGTCCAGCATTTGCAAGTAAGTGCAGTTAGTGAAGCAAAAATAATGCTTTTTTACGAGTTGTAATCACTAGATTAGTGCTTCAGGAAGAGGGAATTCACTTGTTCCAAAAATATATAACAATTGCTCTACCCCTCAATGGGTTGAAAACACTGGCAAAATGTGTCATATGTTAACTTATCCTTCATATCATGTTGCTTCTCAAGGGAAAGGTTTTTAGTTTCATTGAGGATCAGTAGTTGATGCAATCGATACACTCACTGCTGCCCTTGCAATTCGTGCTCTCCCTACACGAAGAGCGAAATCCTGTTTCTTGGCACACAGCACTGCATGGGATGCTCCCACACAAGAGGACATCATTCTTAGCCAAGCTCAAGCTGTTCAGTTATCTCCAAATGAATGGAAATCACTCATGGGGGAGTTGGGCTCAGTGTCTTTTGCCGTGGTTACAGACAGCCAACATGAAATGGTATAAGAAAGCTTCTTGGAATGAGGCAATGGGATTTAGCGACAAGCGTTTCTGATGCTGGTAGATTGATGACTATGGCTTTGACAGCATGAAGGACAAGACACCATTAATCCATCAGCATTAGGCCAGTTTATGGAACAGGTGTGGCATGCCCTTGAAGGCCAAAACACAGTGCCAAAGGTGGCTTCTTTGCACCAAGTCGCTCCAAAACACTGTGTCATTCTGCTCCATCTCTTCTGCTCTGCCCCTTTTCACATATTCACCAGGCTATGGCCCCACAGGTAACATTTTCTACATCTAATAAAAAGAAATGAATGAAAAAATGAATGGAAATAGTTATTCAATTTACATGCATAGAAAAGTTCATGTTATTTCAGCGCTGAAATAATACATTGAAACAATAGTCATATTGCAACGGCAGTACAGGGTACTATTTTTGTGCCTACAACCACGCTACACACTAGGTATGGGATTTGTTTACATCACTGTTGCCGAATAACAAAGTGTGATGTGTTTTTCTAGAACTAACTTGGTGACAATGTCCCAACCTGTATCCTTTGAATTACACAGTATCACCGATACAATCACCACTACCCCCACAAAACGCCCTAGCCAACACTGATGACAGTGGAACATTAGCGTAGGGTGCGTTTCAGCGCTGATTGCAGTGTTCCTGCAGTTCAACATGCAATTTAGGTGAAACTGGTGCCCCCTCTGCATTGGTACCCTACGCAGTTGCCTATGGAATGGGATGGTCCTCACCTACAAACCATGAGGACAAAAAAGGAGGACACAATACATGCTTCTGGACTGAAGCAGAAGGCAAGTTGTATTTAAATATTTTAGCCATAAAAGTGAAAGTGATTGTTTTGATATTGTGAGGCCGAGCAAGCATAGCACACGGTGCACGCAATGAAATGCGTCCTCTGCACTGAACCATTAAACCCATCACCCTTAGTAAACAGTGGGCAGCCATGAATGCGCCTGGGGAGCAGTGTCATTAATGTTTTGAAAGTATTAATGATAATTCCTACAGTGTGTCAAAGCTTTCTGCTTCAAGCATGCACAGACCCCCCCAACAAAAAATAGTAATAGAAGTAAGACAGTAAGCCTTAGTAAGATAGAAGCCTTAAATACTGTTGTAAGGATCAAGTCATACCGGAGATATATTTATTACGTAGTGTATATATTTAAAATAAAAATAGTTCAATTTTTTCATGAATGCAAATGCATTTGACTAGAGCAACTAGAACAAATGCTCTACATTGTTATATGATATCTGAATGGCTTTTAAAGGAGGACATGCAACATATCCTGAACATACATTAATCTGAAGAGTCTAACATCTCAAACATAGCGTTATGAATGTATCCCACCCCTTTCTCCATAAAAACCAATCATATGTAGAAACGTGATTTTTTTCGCCAAATTTGACCTGTAATCTCTGTAGTCATGTCTACAAGGTCTTTGATGTTCACCTCAGTTTCCTGGATCTGCAATGTTTGGCTTTAACAGGCTTTGAACATATGGAAAAAATTACAATTGTAGAAATAGTCAGTAACTGTGCCCCATGAGCACGGTAACAGAAGTAACAGAACGTAGTTCTCCTGCAGGTCTTGTCAGTGTGGCTACAATATGACCTAAATTTGCGTGGGAGGCAGGGGCTTTGCAAGGGCTGCACTTTCAGTGTTTGGACACTAGATGAGGCTGATCTTGCTATTTAGAAGATTAGAGAGCATATGGACCCCTCTTAGCTTTACTCAGTTGCTCCTCTGACTCCAAGTACAGCTTTTAAAAAACTATTGTGGTGGTGGATGCAGTCCAACATGACTGTGCCAAAATGTTACGAGTCTTTTATCATTTTTAACGTCAAGCACAGCACACAGTGCACACAACAAAATATGTCCTCTGCTTTTAACCATCACCCTTGGTGAGCAGTGGGCAGCCATGACAAGTGCCCGGAGCAGTGTGTGCGGATGGTGCTTTGCTCAGTGGCACCTCAGTGAGACTTTGGGTGTTTGGGATTTGAACGATCAGCCTTCCGATTATGGGTCAATTTTCTTATCCGCTAGGCCACCACTATAAATGTACTGGCCCAGTGTTCCCTCTCCCTGCAGCCTTTCAGCAACAGGCTGCAGCAACCACATCTGAGATGATAAGTTCAAGCCCTTAAAACACTTTTAATTTAGATTTTCTTTTTATTTAATTTATTTTCTTTTAATTTCAGCTCAGTGAAGTACTTTTAGCAAAAACATTTTCAGTAAGTTGCCTTTCTTGTAGAATCGTACTAATGTAAGTCATTATGTTTAATAAGTGGGTACTAATATATATAAAATATACATATTTTTACATCATATGGTCCACAAGGTTTTCTAGGCCAAGACAATTGCATATATGAAAGGATGAACCAAAGTTTGTCCCTGGCTCATATAGTGTTGTGCCAATTATGCACAGCCTTTCCCTGCAAACAGCCCTTATAACACAGCGGTACAATGTTAATATTTTCAGAATAGCCTGTTTTCCACCAACTGGGTCATGCTAGATCCTCACAACCTCCTTGAAGTCGGGTGTTTTTTCCTCTCTCTCTTTATGCGAGCTATTTTTGTCTGACCAACCTGTCCATAAAAAGCCTGCCTTTGCTGGTGTTTTTAGGTTGCATTGCCCTCCCAGGTCTAAAGCGTACCTGTGAAATTTGACGCTGTTCTCATTCAACAATCAGCTGAAGGTGAGACTTTTCTCTTTTTCTCTCTCTTTTTTTTTAAATCAAGGACTAGGTGTGAGTCAGTAGTCAGCCCTGCCTGAGTTCTGTCCGCATGAGAATGGCAGGCTCCTTGCGTTCTTTATTTTGTGTTCATATACACAGTGTCCCACACAACCTGCTGTCAGATCATTTATTCCTGGCTTGGAGTCTGCCACTGTCCCAGAGTGTACAAATGCTCCCACCAGCCCTTCGATTTTCCTCTCCAAATATTAGAAATGATAATTTAGTTTAGAGTGGCAGATCAATAACACAATATTTCTTTTTTTACGATGTCCAAGAAGCATCACTACAGTACTGAATAATACAGGTTGTTAGTTTGTGGTAGGATGGGGGGGGTCACCTTTATTTAAATAAAAGAGGACATAACCTTATCCTGTCTGCAACCATCTGCTCATGTCAGAGGATTCCTGTCACCACAATGGGACATGGGGACGACAGTAGTCCTTGTTTTTTTGTGTTTTTTTTTGGAGCGGTGATTATGCACAGCCATGGCTATTTAACATGACGGCCTCTCAAATGTGCAGAACTGCTTGCCTAGTGCTGAGCACACAAACACTGTCATCTGCCCAGGAGGGGCTGAGCTTGAACTCGTGAAATTAGAGAGATGAGTCGTTTCCTAACTTCAAAAGTAGAAAATTGCGGGACGTGCCCCATAGCACACGCCGATACACACACTACCCGGCTGTTGTGATATGCATCTGGGATACCAGCTGTGCTTTCGCTTGGCAATTTGGGAACAGATAACTATTTACATGTATTCCAGCAGTGCCTTACTGTACTGGCTTTCCATTTCAAACACTGCCATTAAATGCATTAAATCAAAAAGAAGGTGGACTGTTTATTTGGGTGGATACTTTTTTCATCTCAACTTGATTTCAGCAGATGCATCTGCATTGTCAATATGTACAATATGTACCAGTGTGTACCTAAAATCAGCACATGCGTAGAAGCCATTCTCATTCTGCTTCATTCAGGTACATCATACAGATTGGGTGCTGACACCAGGCTGTATCTATTAATGTGGTGTTTTGTAAAATTCCCATTTATCATTTGTAAAATTTTTTAGTTACTAAAAAATATGATTGTGATCAATGAACACTGAATACGCATTGCATTATGCATACTGTACTGTCATGATCCGGTCCAGTAGGGGTAACTCCGGTTCCTCCGGTTTCATGTTCATTATGTGTAACGTTCCCTAATCATGTTCACCTGTGTATGAGTGTATAAACTATCCTGTTCATGTCTGTTTGCCGTCGGGTCATTGTTTGGTGATGTTTCCCCTGTTGTGTGTACCATGTATTAAACCCCTGTCTTGTGACGTTGTGCGTATGCTTCCTTCTTCCTCGCCATGTCCAGCCATTGTGACATGTACATATTGTGATGCAAAGAAGTGGTTGGCACCTTGTTAAGGAGTCCTGAGTAACCTAAGCTGAAGCCGCTTAGGCATAATTGCCCAGGACTCCTTTAAAATCATTAATGTGGACTTTACCACGTCGGTATAGTATAAGTGGTATAAGTAGAGCAGACACGGAAGATGCTGATTTGTTCCATGTTTTTTTCAATCACACATTCTCTTTCTTTTCCACTTCAGTGTAAAGAAAGTGTGCTCGATGATTGCTTTGTCATTTTCTCCCAGCCATCTGTTCACACATCAGTCACATATCAGATACATATCAGTATCCTGATATGTAATTAATGCTGCCATTTCGTATTGCAGAAGTAACAGAAACCACTATTTAATAACGCGATTAAAGGAGATTAAAGTCTCGTTTTCATCAACAAAAATGAAGAGACATTTCAGTATAGTTTTTATCAATTTTATCATATTTAGTTTAATTTTTATTTGTCAACAAGATTGCGTGACATTTTTCATTATAGTTATCATCAAATGCCCAGCATATACGTCTTGTCTTCTTCAGGTTAAAAAAGGTTTGTTGATTAAGGTATTTTGTTGATGAAAACAACACTAATATGCAAATAAATAGTAGTTTTATATCATGTACTTTACATTGTCTAGGTAGATAATGCATATTTCTATTGTAACTTAGTTAAATTGGGGGGTAGGAATACATTAGTCATCCATTCCTTTTATCCTACATCACCCCCATTTTTTCATTATGAATAACTCCAAGCATGCTCTATGGTGGGCTGGCCCCCACCTTGGTTGAGTTTCTACCCTGCACACAATGTCCAGGGATGAGCTCTGGCAGCCACAACTCTGATTAGGAATACAGTGCATCATCATTTTGTTATATTACAGCCTTACTACAAAATGCATTTTTTCTTCAGATTTCTAAACTCAAGACCCCATAATGACAAGGATTGGCAAATTTATTAAAAATAAAAAACTGAGAAATCACATACCTATGTACTGAGAAATATACATCAGTATTCACAGCCTTTGCTCAATAGCAATTACAGTCCCAAGTCTTTTTGAACATGATGCCACAAGCTTGGCACACCTATCCCTGGCCAGTTTCACCCTATCCCCTTTTGCTGCACATCTGACAATCATATTGTCTGACAATTTCTATTTTGTGCGCCAAAATTGTAGTGTGACATCCAGTCTCTGCAAAATTACTTCTCTCTGAATGCAAGTGGTTTGGTCGTCATTCACACATCACTGATTAATGCCTTCAAATTAAGGCAGAACCTAAAACAACGGCATGCAGGGCGCCCAGACCGAGGTGGAGGGCAGGTGGTGATTTAGAGCTGTGGACTTTAGTCCTCTCCTCAGCCTCTGAGCTCTGCAGCAGGTGCCTGCAACCTGGGTGACAGATGAAGGGGAGGATACCCCATTCCATCATCCTGGAACCCAGCCTGGTTCTGGGCCATTCACACACACAAGCCTATAATGTACTCACAAACAGCAGTCTCATGAAGGTTTTATAAAGGTAGCCAAAAACAAAGAGTGCCACGGCCACTTTGTAATATTTCTTCATCTCTCCAGCTCTGGGTTTGAGATCAGCAGAAAGTGGAGTCCAAAGCATTAATCTTTATCTCTATCGAACAGATGTACATCAGGTTGAGATGCCATCTCTGTTTTATATATATATATTTTTTTTCTTGATTCCACAGTTGCATGCATGCTTGCAGAAGGAAATAAATCCGAATAAAATTCATAGTCATAGAAAAGTATCAGAAATTTATCACTTCAAAAGATAAGTAGACATTTACATTTACATTTACATTTACATTTACATTAAACACTAATGTTCATAATGTATGACAATAAAGACCTGAATTAACGGTTTGACCTCTCGGTGCACTGCTGTTCAGCTTCTCGAGTTTTGGGGATCAGTCAGGACCTTCTGCTCAGCACAGCTTGATCTCCCTCTGAACTGATTGCAGGCTGGAGTAATTCTGGCCAACATTCTGATGCTTTGGAAATCATCAGTGGGAAGTAGAGCATGTAAGCCTGGGCTTGATTGCAGGCAAAATTGTGGTCATCCATTCACATTAAAGGTAGCATGCCCAAGGCAGCATCTCTATGCAGACACTGTAAATAATCGTGTTTGCTAATATATGAGAGTGAAAGGGTTATTGTAACACATTGCTGGCAGTAGTCTTATGCTAGTCCATGTTAATTGAAACTGTGTTTTAAAAACAGGATTAGTTTAAACAGAGATATGTAATAGCCATGAATTTTATGGATTTATTAAATTCAATTGCATGGTTACAAAAATTCCACTGGAAGGCAATGTGGGGATTTTTGCTACTGCATTTGAATGCATTTTAAGGGATTACAATGAATCCTTTAAAAATTCCATTGATGCACTGCCAATTTTTTAGTTGGCAATTTATTTTTAATATTAAATTGGAAAGAGCAAACAACCAAAAATTAAACGCATAATTATATTATTTGCATACATAATAACCTTCATGTATGCTCTAAATGTATCTTCTATGAATATATTATATATATTATTATTACAAGGAAGATGGAAGATATGCTTGCTTGTGTTCTGGTCTGGTGTTGTTGCTCGGTCATCTTCACAGTGTGTGCATGGTGTGAGTATGTGGGTGTGTGTTTGTTTATATAGAGTCCTGATCACTCAAGCATAATAAGCAGAAGCTGGGAGTGATCAGGACCCATGTATTAGGTTACTCAGTGTAAGCAGATTGGTGCCCAGCAGCACCTGGATGTGACAATTTATAGTAATTTACAATTATGTGCCTTGGTAAAATCAGGTAACATTTATCTGGTATTGTAAAACATAGCCTTTATGTCACCCTCATAATGACGATTGGGGCAGTTGTGGCCTCGTGGGGCAGTGGTGGCCTCTTGGGGCCCCATAATCAGAAGGTTGCAGGATCGAATCCCAATCTGCTGAGGTGGCACTAAAGAAAGCACTGTCCCCACACACTGCTCCCCGGGTGCCTGTCATGGCTGCCCACTGCTCACAAAGGGTGATGGTTAAAAGCAGAAGACACATTTTGTTGTGTGCACCGTGTTTTGTGCTGCAGTGTTTCACAATGACAATCACTTCACTTTCACAATATATGGCTGTATCAAACAGCCTGTAAATAGCTTTATCATTTGTAAAAATATTTGAAAAGAAATTAGAGCACTTTACATACTTTTACATACATGTTTCAGACCTCCAGTGTTCAATAAAACTAAAGTGAAGTTCTTTTGATTTCTTTCAGATAAAAATATGGGCATATTGACTGATGCAGCCATATTTGTTTGATTTACACAGATGAAAAGATGTAAAGATAGGATAGACTGATGTATGACTCCTGTGGTGCAAAAATAAAAAAATGAATTTTTTTTAGAGACAGAGTACATGTTTTAAAAATGAAAGATGAAAGAGAAACTTGAATTGAAGCCATTTTGCTTATTTATGCCTGTTAGGACATATTCAGGGATGAGGGGTGAACATGGTCAACATCCAAGCATCATATATGCTGGGTAATTGGCATAAAAGACTCTCACATGTGACCCACTTTAAAGGTAATTCTATATGCAGAATCATTTTACTGCTCATCCTGGAACCCTCACATTGGATTCCATCTAATTTTTTTATTCTGCTGCACTCCACAGATGCACTTTATTCTTAGCTCAGATTTGGTATATTTAGTCTGCTCAGATAAGCTGTAAGATGATATCTGAATGTCATCTCTATGCCTTTCTATGGTGTCTTAAGTTACTGTGACCTTCACTCTGGTCAGTATTTGTATGTTTATGTGCAAACAGTATATTATTTATAGTAGTATGTTATGTTGCCCATATCTTTACATTTAGACCCAGAACGTAGAGTCCTACATGAGAGAAATAGCCAACATGAATAACAATATGCAGGCCACATGCCCATTTGTAATTAGTTTGAACTGAATTTGCAGAACAGCCTATATTTTATGACTGTAAAGTAGTGCAGTGTAGTGAAGGCCAGTTTGGTCACATTCTGTTGTGCCCAGTCTGACAGATGGCTCTGAAACACAATGGATGCTGAGTACAGCGCTCAAAATGGTTCCCATGTTTACACAGAACAACCACATTTGGCTGCTAAAGAACGTGCCTGGACACACAACAAACACCCAGTCAAAGTGCCATAGAAGACGCCCACGTATGGAGAAAGTTGGCAATTCTAAAGGCATTGGTCCAAATCATGTTGAACATATCACATTACAGCAAGAACTTAATGGATGTTGAATCATGGGCAACATACATTTTTAATGAAGTTCAAATTTTGTGGCACAGGTGCTATGTAAGTAAGTATGTACCTTGAGCACAGTAGTAGTGTTGAGCTCGCTGTGCAGATGGCTGTTTGAGGAGGCGGGAGGCTCAGCCATTGGCAGTGTCAGATGGGATAACTTCAGATGGAGGATGTCGAGGCAATGGGAGCTTATGTGCTCCTTCTTCCTTTAACCATATGGCACAGAAAATGTTAACAGATTGTCATCATAATAAATACATAGCAATATTGAATACTGAATTCAAATTATACAGCATGCTGATACATGCAAGTCCTAACTAAGTAGCTCCTCTGACCATTTACACAACTGTTCATAGGATTAGTTATTCAGAAATTTCATTGTTTTCCATAAACATTAAGAATGTTAGAAATGACAAAGTTAGGAATTGTGTCAAACCCACATTTGCTCCAAATGCTCAACTAGAAAGGAGAAGAGTTTTCAGCAAATCAATAAAGCTTTTATAGTGAAAGACTTCCATTAGTGAACACAGTCTTCAATAGGAACTCAATACTAATTAACTAATCTTTATGGACAAAGCAACAATTTCTTATCAAAAACTTTTGAAGGCCACTTTTTCTGTGGTTTAATGGCCTGTGGTGAGGGGGTAAAAGTGTCAGACAAAATCTTTTTTTTGTTTAACTTAAAATCAGATATATTTAAAATACTCTGAAAAGTAGGAAGCTGGTGAGTGACTCTTCCCAGTTAGATCCAGTGTTACAACATCAAAATCCAGTAATCTATAATTTTCTACTCCTAAACTGCAGAACTCCTAGTTTCTTATAAATCCATTCTGATATTTCAAATAGTTATGTCAGTAGTGGTGGGCTGTGGTGGCCTAGCGGTTAAGGAAGCGGCCCCGTAATCAGAAGGTTGCCGCTTCGAATCCTGATCCGCCAAGGTGCCACTGAGATGCCACTGAGCACAAACGTCCCCACACACTGCTCCCCGGCCGCCTGTCATGGCTGCCCAATGCTCACTAAGGGTGATGGTTAAAAGCAGAGGACACATTTCGTTGTGTCCCCGTGTGCTGTGCTGCAGTGTTTCGCAATGACAATCACTTCACTTTCATCATACTATTTACCATATCATTATGATATCATAAATCATGATCATCACCATTCTGAGATACCCAGTGAAAATCATATTTACATAATGTCTTAATGTTATTTGTTTGTGGATCTTTTTTCTTCTTTTCATATTTCATAACGCAAGTTCAGGCATAAAACAGTGACACCATGGTGCCCTTCGTTAATGGTCCTTAATGGTCACAGTTTAGTTTGGGTTCATTAGAATCACTATTTTCCTCACTCCCTTGTCTTGCTTTCACCTTGTGTTTTGCAATGCACTTCAGGTAGTGAAAATACCTACTGTAGATTTAAAATTTGATAGCAATGTGAAATATTTCGGGTTCGAATCCCACTTACTACCATTGTGTCCCTGAGCAAGACACTTAACCCTAAATTGCTCCAGGGAGACTGTCCCTGTAACTACTGATTGTAAGTCGCTCTGGATAAGGGCGTCTGATAAATGCTGTAAATGTAAATGTAAATTTATCACGGTTTAACAGACCTGCAGCAGAAATGAGAAGCATTAGTATGTGATATTGCAGTTAGATGCATAGTTTTCAGTAAGTAATTTGAATTTGAAAGTGAAGTGATTGTAATTGTGATACGCTGCAGCACATCACATGGTGCACACAACGAAATATGTCCTTTTAACCCATCAGGCGCTCAGGAAGCATTGTGTGGGGATGTTGCTAGGCCACACACCACCACAGCAGGCACATCAAGGTTTTAAAATATTTTGAATTTTTTTCTGAAGCAGAACTCCACACCACTGCACATCAGCATAAGGCCATGTTCTCCCAAGAAACCCAGATGAGGAATTCCACATGCATTGAAGCAATGTTCTCGTCTCTATTGCCAGTGGCGTAATCTAAAATTTTGGCAACAAAGCAGAAATGCAGAGTACATCCGGCCTGGCCACTTCAACTTTTAAACTTTCATCTTGTTACTTGCAAATTATCAGGGCTGGCCAGATGGTGTTGCATGCAAATGACTGGGCAAGAAAAGGCAAAAACATGTAATGAATGCTTTAGATGTGCATTATTGAGCACTTAATCTTTGTCCCTTGTTCAGAGCCCATTCATTTTCATGCAACAGACCAACAGAGCACCTGAGAAAAAAATATTTGTAAATTAATTTTTACGTATGCAAGAAACCATATTTTATCACCCACTACTTACAAAATCTCTCTATCTCTGAGATCTGACAAGAGCAATCAGAATGCATTACAGTGATGCGCGAGGCTCTTTTATTTAAGGCCCGGGGCTAACAGCTGGGCTGGTCTGATGCCCAGGCACGCAGCGTATTGTCTCCGCAACATCAGCCAGCCACTGGATAAATTAAGGGCCAAGAGCTCGGCTCAGGAGGCAGGCGTGACACTGGAGAGCCGTCGAGTGGCAGAGGCTAATGCAACAGTGGCTGGAGTGCTCTTGTGTCTAAGGCACATCCGCAAAGGGCCTGGTCTAATTGCACAGAAGCATTTTGCACTTTGTTAACAATTGCTCTGACACCCAAAACCCGAAATAAAAAAATCCAGTTGGCATTAAAAAAAATTAAATAAATAAAATTGAAAAAAAAAAAAAAAAAACAAGCGATAATGAGATATTGCATGGATGTGAATGTTGGTGACAGCTTCTTTCACACAGTAGTTCCATGGTGATCCAAACAAACAGATCCAATAAATGCTTGAAAGGAACCAACATGATTGACTGTGACAGAGAATTCTTATTTTGAGTTATGAATAAAAGTTGAGCTATTATTTCTGGCAGCTGCTGTTGTGCGCTTTATCTCAAATTACAGAAAGACACCAGTTTTTGACATTGTTCGCTGACATGTTGCAACACATATTCCATGACTATCAGTCAATACATTTACATTTACAAAAATCATGCCAGTCTAGGAAGAACTGAAATAAAGCTGTGCATTTGGTTTCAAGGTCCACAGTTGAAGAATTCTGTCTTAGAGAATTCAATTGTTCGTTCGTGTTTTCCTTCATTCCATCCTTCAGCCATGAAGCAGAGCCTTCTATCGTTAGGACTGTGCACATGCTGTGCCGTATTATGTGGGCTTGTGTAAATGTCTGTCTATGTGCCAACTGGCGACATAGAGTATGTGACATGAGCCACAATAATGTATCTACTGACCCTAGAAACAGCTGAGCCCAAACGTAGTACTGAACACGAGTTAAATTAAACCAATGCTACTGGCCAAGTGGAAATAATCTCCCACATGACATTCCAAATGCAGAAGCGTGTAATTAAAGTGTCATAATTACATAGTGACTGAAATTTTTAGGGACTGCATAATCTCAAGACGCTCCTGGTTCATAAATCCAAATTTTATTTTGGGTTTAATTAATATACAGTAATATTCATGCAACAATATACAGCACAGGTCAAAAATTGTGGACACACCATCTCATTCAATGTGTTTTCTTTATTTTCATGACCATTTAAATTCTCACTGAAGGCATCAAAACAAAGAATGAACACATGTGGAGTTATGTACTTAACAAAAAAAAGTGAAATACCTGAAAACATGTTAGAAGGTGTGTCCAAACATTTGACCTGTACTGTATATGTGTGTGTGCATTGTGTGTAAAATGTATTTTTTACCTCTGCTCTGAAAATCCAAAATAAGCGTCATGAGAGAAAAATATTTACTGGTTACAAAAGTACTGGTTGCACTGGTCCAATTCACACATGCTTTAAAAACCTAGAATTCCTGGAGGTTTCATGTATATGCCATTCATTAAAATAAGTAGCCTCACTGCACTTACAATTTTTTTGTAATCCATGTAGTTACTGTATTAATTAAATGCAGTGTTTAAGTTATAAAGAAAGGCTGTTTCTAACAACAATTATCAAGGTTTTAAGAGGTTAAACAATTGTGTAAATATGGAAATTGTATCAATGTGGCAAAGCAGGCAAGGTAAAAAAGGGAATTTATTAACAAAACACAAGGGATGTAGAGACATACAATGGGAAGTAAAGGACGTACAATGACCGGCCGAGGACACGACCCAGCAAGCACATTTAAGAACACAGATGCACACAATCAGAAAATCAGGTAGACAGAATCAACAGACAGTCATGAAGGTGCAGAGTAACAATGTGCAAATTTTGCTGTGGTAATGTGCAAATACTGCTTTAATACAAATATAATTCATATGTTCTGAACATATGAGGTAGAGTGTGTTTGTCAGTTCAGAGTGGAGTGTTCTGAGTGTTCAGGTGTCTGAAGGCTTGTGGGATGAAGCTGTTGCAGAGTCTGGCAGTGAGGGCCTGAATGCTTCGTTACCTTTTACGGAAGGTAGGAAGGTGCATGTGAAGGATGTGTAGAGTCCTTCACAATGCTGGTGGCTTTCCTGATGCGTGTGTTGTACATGTCCGTTATGGAAAGAAGAGATACTCCAGCGATCTTCTCAGCTGTCCTCACCATCCGCTGTAGGATCTTGCGATCCAGTGATGGATTTGTGATGTCATCTGTGATGTCATGTTGCTGATGTAGCTGTTTACTGATGTCTAAACACTCTATCTCTAATTTTTTAGTTACAGCCTAGCCGCTATCCCTCCTCATGATCCCTCCTGCTCTCCTTGCTGACTGGTAATGCTGCGGAATGGACAGTGGCGAGTCTCTCAACACCGAACTCCACGTCGCTGTCTTATCTAGCCTTCATAGCAGAACTCAATGCCACCTTCTGCCATCCAGACAGTCTGGAAGACATCTCATCACAGCCCTACCATCTGGGTCAGGGTTCTTCCTCCGTCAACCAGATTACAGCCAAATTCAGAACCCTGGCTGCTAAAACACCGTTAGACACCCTTGCTCTGCAGATGATCTTCTACAAAGATCTGGACCCCAGGAGATGCCCTGCACATTCAAAGCCCTTGTTCAGTCTGCACTCTGGTTAAACCACCACCTGCTGTCTTATACAAGAACTACCAACCCAACCACTTCCGTGCACCGGACTTCTGACCTCCACCGAGACAGGCCCCGGCACATCCAGAAAACCTGGGGACACCCATGCAGCTTGGATGGACCACCCTCACTGACACAGAGAGTGAAAGACGGTAACAAATAGAGCCTGTGTGCTTATTGCACTTCTTCATCGCACCACAGCGCCATCTGCCCGATTCGACCAGGAAACGCACCTCCCAGTTAATCAGTGTGGCACGTTCAGCTGGGCACCTTCTTCCACAGTCACCAACCACCTCTAGCCGGTAATTTACTTGATCATGCCCTTCTTCAGTGACACCAGATTCCCATAGAACCACTGCCGACAGCAGTTAACCATCACCTCTGTGGATGGTCCACCCATCATCTCTGGCCCCATCAACCATCGCACATGCTGAGGACATTCACTTCCTGATTATCACCATCAGCACTTCACCACTTCTCCTGGGCTTCCACTGGCTGGCTCTCCACGAGCCTCACCTGTCCTGGTCATCGGACGTGGTCTTGGAATGGGGAGCGCATTGCCACCATCACTGCCTCCAACCATCGACATCCAAGATCACCATCCCGGCACCTACTCCACCACGTCCCTCCCTTCATCAAGATCACCATCAAGATTACCATCAAAAACCGGACACCTCTGCCCCTCATTAAAAATGCCATCGACACCCTCTCGGGTGCTACCTATTTCACCAAGCTGGACCTCCGCTCTGCCTCATTCGCATCCGAGAGGGCGGCAAAGTGGAAAACAGCCTTCCTCACTCCCACCGGACACTTCGAGTCACTAGTAATCCCCTTCGGGCTGTGCAACACACCCACCATCTTCCAGCAGTTCATCATTAACACCCTACTTGACACCTAGACGACCTCCTTATCTATTCACCGACCCTGGAAGCCCACATCCAACATGTGAGAGCAGTACTGAATCAATTACTCGCCCACCGACTGTACTGTAAGTTGGAAAAATGCACTTTCTACCAGTGCTCCACCATGTTTCTGGGTTTTACCATCTTGCCCCATGGTGTGGCCATGGAGCCCAAGAAACTCATCGTGGCCCCTACCCACAACACTGAAACAGCTTTGCATTTGCAAATTTCTGTGAATTTGCGACGCTGCATCCATGGCAACAGTGCAGTCGCAGCACCCCTCACCGCTCTCAAGAAGCCCTCTGCACGCCCCTTCCTCATGACTCCTGTTGCCATGCATGCCTTCAAGTCCCTGTGTCACCGCTTCACTACTGCACCTGTCCTTCAACACCGGATCCTGCACTTCCATTAACCGTGGAAGTGGACGCATCAGATGTGGGTGCTGGCGCCGTCCTGTCTGAACACGGTGCGGAACACGGCTGCTTCTTTTCAAATTCACTCCGACGCAGCAGCGTTACGGGGTGGGGGACCATGAGCTGCTGGCAGCATTTAGACGATTATTCATTACCGCCTACTTGTGCTCGATCACCTGCTCCTTCTTATTGGCGTGACAATAATGGTGTGCAATCAAAGTCTGTGATCTTTGCTGCAACTCCTTAAGTGCTTTGGTAATTAAGGGGACTGATTGGCTCAAGCATCTTCTCATGTGGCTTTAAATACCTTAAATAGTGGCAGACTGAAAAACGTTATATTTCAAAAATGTGTGAGGAATGTGTGGAAAGAAGAAACAGACACCAATGAACGACCCGCACACAGGGGACTTTAATAAATAATACATTTGCCACAAGGGCCTGCAGAGACATATAAAGCTAGGAAACATTTATACTAATAATAAAAGATGCCCGTCCTCCCCTCCCTTAACACATCTTCACCACCTCCTACAGATGCACAATCGAGAGCGTCCTGACCAGCTACATCACAGTCTGGTATGGAAACTCTGACCGCCATGCCTCTGACCGCAGAGCACTTCAGAGGACTGTGTGGACCACCAATGGCATCATCACAATGCCCTCACACTATAATACTTGCACAACTGCAACATTTGCACAAATAACTTGGTAACTGTGTAAGAATGGACATCACGGGAGCCTTTGCCTTGCATAACAGATGTCTGCAGGGGGAGGTGTGACATTCCTGTGTTGACAGTTGTGGGTGAAGATTCGGTACCCCTGTTTTACATGCCTTTTGTCGTCAACGGTTGTGGGTGAAGATTCGGCACCCCTGTTTTACATGCCTTTTGTCTGACGGCAACGTGTGAAGTATCAGCCGTCAGGAACGCCCACCCTCTTTGTCTTCCCCAAATGGGAGGCACCGGGGGCGTGACATCAGAAACAACAGGTTCTGATTGGTCAGTGACAACTTCCTGTAGGCCAGTGACAGTTTCCTGTAGGCCAGGGGTATAAAGGTCTGCTCACATGTGGAAAAAGGTACTCTGAGCTCTCTTGCTCAGGGGGTTTTCTATTGGAAGCCGGAAGGTTTCCGAGTCTTTCTCTCCCCCTCTTGTTCTTTTCTCCCTCTTTACTCTTTCTTCTCATTTTTATTTTCTCTGTAACCTTGTACCTTTTTACATTCAATATTCACATGTAACTACAATAATTATTTACCAGTGTTAATAAATTAGAAACTGTTCATTTTTAACCTCTATTGTGCCATGCCTCTTTCTGCCAGGTAACATCAAATTGGAGTGGTTGAATACAGTGCTTTGTGTGGAGGGAGAAAGAGTTTTTCTACACACTCTATTCTCTTCTCCCACACCACATGGTCTATTTTACAAATGGTGAACCCGACGTGATACCTTTGCTTTAAGGTTTACCTTTAAGGTACTCTTTAGTACATTTGCACTGTTTTTACTTGTTGCACGACTCTCTCCAGTACATTTGCACTTTTTTTCTTGTCTCTTCTCTTTTGTATTTTTACAGTTAAGCATTTATATACGTATACATTTATAGGATATCTGTAATTCCTTCCCCCCTTTACCCTTACTGTTGATTTGTCTGAATGCTGCTGTTCTGTGTTCTATGTTGAGCCCAGGAGGCCAATATTTCATCTCACTATGTAGAAAGTAGAAGAAAGTGAAAGTGAAGTGATTGTCACTTGTGATGCACAGCAGCACAGCAACGGTGCACACAGGTTGCCGGTTTGAATCCTGATAGCGGTTAAGGAAGCGGCACCGTAATCAGAAGGTTGCCGGTTCGAATCCCGACTCGAATCACTGAGCAAAGCACCGTCCCCACACACTGCTCCCCGGGTGCCTGTAATGGCTGCCCACTGCTCACTCAGGGTGATGGGTTAAATGCAGAGAACAAATTTCACTGTGTGCACTGTGTGCTGTGCTGCTGTGTATCACATGTGACAATCACTTCACACACTTAAAACTGTACTGTGGAGAATGATATCACAAAATGTTGTCAGACAGCATAATTAACATGCTATGGTTGTGTGTCACATACATATGCATACATGCAAGCCTAACAAACTGTGGCTGTGACCAAACCTTTTATCTACCATTTTCTCACCTTGGATAGGCTGGAGCAGAAGAGCAGAGAAGGAGATGGTAAAGAGAAGGCATGGTAGGAAGGTAGGATGGTAAGAAGACATTGTGGACTTGGTATTTTAAAAGCATTGCCTGAAGAGATTTGTCAGGGGATAGTCTTATTTTTTGAAGGTGACAGGGCTGGGTTATTAAAAGGTCACTGTTCTTGAGGAAGACGTGGTCTCCATTTTTAGCTGCTCGTCTAAGCACCTTTTGGCCTCATGCACCGATACCCCCATTAGCGACTGCACCCAAACATGCATGGATGAAGCTCAGACGCTATGAGGAAGCAGCTAATGCCAGTCAATTTCAGCTCTTACCTGGCCCAAAA
The DNA here is from genome assembly GCF_900700375.1 of Denticeps clupeoides. Classification (NCBI taxonomy): domain Eukaryota; kingdom Metazoa; phylum Chordata; class Actinopteri; order Clupeiformes; family Denticipitidae; genus Denticeps; species Denticeps clupeoides. Next base: position 13,421,962 of record NC_041713.1, read on the forward strand.
ACAGGTCATTTTCCCTAAGGCTGCCACTTAGGCTACATTCACACAGTCAGTTAAATGTCCAATTTTTTCATCTCTTATGAAACATATCTTTGCTTTTGAAATCCAACCAGAGAATGCCATCTCAGTCTGGAGTGTGAATAAATAATCTGCTATATAAAGCCACACTGATAACCAGGTACATATTTGTTATATATATTAACATCAAAAACAGAGCCACATCCCCGTTGAGTATGTGTTAATCATTTGGTAGTTCAAAAATGAGAATGATTCAAATTACCATTTAACATAAAAAACGTCATTGAAAAACATCATTGGATCACTTAGACTTCAATATATACTTTAAGGAAAATTATTTTTTGGCTAATGTCTGTATGCAAGACAGAAAAGAATGGATTTGGATAATTCATGCTTTTCCGGTCATTTTCTGTATTGCAATGTGGCATTAAGCGTTGTTACGTCCTCTGACGTATTTGTTTTATGTTTATTGTATTGTAAACATGAATAGTCATGCTACAGTATGTTGTGTTTCTCTCATCTTTTTCCCTTTTTTTCTTCCTCTCGTCTACCACACTGCCGGCTTGGTGGAGCTCAGCTGTGCCTAATTGCACCAATCACCGCTGGATCCACATTGGCTAACGAGGGGAGCTCTGTGGAGTTAAAGGCTGCAACACCTGAAGGACGGGGGAGGGTGTTTTGTGAACAGGCAGAGTAGAGTAGAGCAGAGCAGAGCAGCTTAGGAGAAGGTGCCCTCCTGCTTTCTGACCCGCTCACTAGAGAAGATTGTGTTTTCTCCTGCCTTAGACATTAGCTTGTGTGCTATTGTTTGTGTTATGTGTTAGCTTATTATTTATGCTAAGGTGCTAGCCTTAACTTCAACTTCACCCGTTGTCATCTTATTAGTCATTACTACAGCCCCATTCCTACTCTTTTCCGAAACTTGAGTTCTTTGTTTTTGTTTACTTAATTATTTTAAGAAGGAGCAGTAGGGAGGAGGACGCCATTTACTTTTGGTCATCTTTTCTCATGTGTTGAGTTAGTAAGGGAGCCAGGTAAGACTTCTGTCGTTTATTTGATATTTTCTTTTGTGAGGTTACCTGAGTTTCTTTAACACTAAGTTAGAACTGTTATGGTTGTTATTTTGGCCTTGTTCCCTCCTGAAGTTTGTTTTGCTCCCTGTTTTGGATATTTGAGTTTGTAAATAAAATCTTTTTGTTTGGCATTTAAGAATAGTGTGATCTTTTCGGAGTGTTGGGACAGGGGAAATGCCAATTAGACATTGTATTCAGGTTAGTAGATAAAAAGCTGCTATCTTAATTCGTTTTGTTACTTCTCTTCCACCCCTAGACACGAGGAGAACGTAACAATTGGGGGCTCGTCCATCCGTTTGGTTATTTGTGTATGTTAATATCATCACTTTTGTTTCCCGTATTGCTGAGGTATAAAGTTCGTGTGGCTGCTTTAGTCTTTGGTAGGGGAGGGGTCATATTAGTGGAAATATGGACTTTGATTTATTGAAGTTTACTTTATCTCCTTCTGTGGAGGAGTTTAATAACTGTAGAAAGGTAGATCTTATTTTGATAGCAGATTTTTATAATATTGCAGTTTCTAGGGCTGCAAGGAAACATGTGATTAAGGAAGAGTTATATGTTAAATTGGTGGAAACTGGCATCTTTCCTGATAAAGTGTTAGAGCAGGGGGATGAGGAAGATGTTGGTGCAGAGATTGACTCTAACTCCGTTACTAGTAATAAGAGTGTAGCATTAGTAGATCCTCACGTAGCTGTGAGATTAAAGGAGCTTGATCTTGCATTGAAAAAGCAAGAATACGAGACGCAAATGCTACGATTAAAAGCTCTTGAAGTTCAAGCTGATCGTGATGTGAAATTACGCAGGCTTGAGGTAGAAGTAGAAACTTTGCGTAGTCGTCCAGTTCCTCTTCCTCGGGCTAGCGCGTCTTCTACTGGCGATAGTGGAGTAACCAGTCCTGAATTTGACATAAGTAGGTATGTTAAATTGGTTCCGCCTTTCCGTGAGTCAGAGGTAGATGCCTACTTTGTAGCATTTGAGCGTGTGGCTGCAAAGTTAAACTGGCCAAAAGATATGTGGGCTTTACTACTGCAGTGTAACCTGGTAGGCAAAGCGCAGGAGGTGTGTGCTGCCTTACCAATTGAAGAGTCGTTGGACTATGATGCAGTGAAAGCAGTAGTATTGAGAGCATATGAGTTGGTTCCAGAAGCCTATAGACAGAGGTTTAGGGCATGTTTAAAGCAGCCCAAACAGACTCATGTGGAGTTTGCAAGGGAAAAGAAATTTCTTTTTGAGAAGTGGTGCCGCGCTTGTAAGATTACCACTTACGAGGAATTGCAAGAATTAATCTTACTTGAAGATTTTAAGAATTGCTTACCGGAGAACGTTGTTGTTCATTTAAATGAGCAAAAAGTATTCAAAATCACTGATGCGGCTGTGCTCGCTGACGAGTTCGCACTTACTCACCGAACCGTCTTTTCTTCGGTACGTCAGTTTAAAGCGCCTTTCGTCACGGAGTCCGTCATCCGTACTGTGCCTAATGGTAAAGTCAAAATGTCTGGTGGTGGAAAAGCAGTTTTAAAGGGCACAGAGAAGAGGAGGGTTTGTTTTTATTGTCTTGATCCTGGTCACATGATTGCTGAGTGTAGCGCTTGGAAGCAAAAGGCTAGACCTAGAAGTGCGGCGACTGTACAGGCAGTTCCTGATTCAGTTACCCAGGATGCTTCTTCATTTAGTCCTTTTATGCTGACAGGTTATGTGTCACTTGTAGGAGACTCTACAGTTAAGTGTGTTCAGATGTTAAGGGACACTGGATCGGCACAATCTCTCGTATTGGAGGATGTGTTACAGTTTTGTGATGCATCGTATGCAGGTGCCAACACGCTAGTGCGGGGTATCGAAATGGGATGTATTAGTATTCCTTTGCACACTTTGAACTTGAAGTCAGACTTAGTTTCAGGCCAAGTACAGATGGGGGTTTGTAAGAAGTTGCCCGTTGAGCATGTCAGTATCATATTGGGAAATGATCTTGCTGGTGGTACAGTTTTTCCCAGTCCAATTGTCGTAAGCAAGCCAGTAATTTCTGATATACCAGATCTCTCTGTAACCTTTCCACTAGTTTTTCCAGCTTGTGTGGTTACAAGATCTCAATCAAAAAGTTTTCAGGATGTTATTGACTTGTCTGATTCTTTTCTGAATGTACCCCTTAAGCAGGTAGAGTGCAGGTTATCTGTTGAGGATGGGATTGCGGAGCAGAAGTCCAAGTCTCCATTGGAGAAAGACTCTGTCGTGGGTAAGGAAAATTTGAGTGCTGCCCAGAAGTTAGACCCCACTTTAACAAATTGTATTAGTGCTGCAGTGGCAAGTGCTGACCTTGCGGTGGCAAGGGTGGGATATTTTTGGGATGATAAAATTTTAATGCGTAAATGGCAGCCAAAAGAAAGTGATGATTGGCAGATAGCGTATCAAATAGTTTTACCTTCCACTTACCGATCTCATGTGTTGAGGTTAGCGCATGAACATGTTCTCGCTGGTCATCTAGGTGTCACAAAGACATTTCAGCGAATTGTGAAACATTTTTATTGGCCTGGTGTGAAAGGTGATGTTTCACGATTTTGTAGGTCATGTGATATTTGTCAACGTGCAGGAAAGCCTAATCAGACTGTTCCTAAAGCTCCACTTCACCCGATTCCTGTCATTGGGGAACCATTTGAGAGGTTGATAATTGACTGTGTAGGACCATTGCCTAAATCGAAACATGGGCACCAGTATATTTTAACACTTATGTGTGCTGCTACTCGCTACCCTGAAGCCGTACCATTGCGTACATTGAAAGCACAGGTAGTTTTGAAAGAGATCGTGAAGTTTTGTACTACGTTCGGTCTGCCAAGAGTAATTCAGACAGACCAAGGCACAAATTTCACTTCTAAAGTGTTTGAGCAGCTGTTAAAAGAACTGGGAGTTTCACACAAGTTGTCTAGTGCTTATCATCCAGAATCACAGGGTGTATTGGAACGCTTTCATCAGACGTTGAAGACTTTGTTGCGTACTTTTTGTACTGAGACTGGTAAAGATTGGGTAGATGGATTGCCGCTACTCATGTTTGCTGTGAGAGGGTCCGTTCAAGAATCTTTAGGGTTCAGTCCTGCGGAACTTGTGTTCGCTCATACAGTTCGCGGACCGCTGAATTTGTTGAAAGAGCAGTTAACGGGTAAAGAGAGCGCCCCTATGTCTGTTCTGGATTATGTGAGTTCTTTTCGTGAACGCTTACACAAAGCGTGTAGCCTGGCTAAGTCTCATCTTGCAGTAACCCAGTGTGACATGAAAGAACGTTATGATCGAAAGGCAATTCAACGCAGTTTTCAGGCGGGTGAATCTGTTCTTGTTTTTCTCCCCGTTCCTGGCTCACCGCTGCAAGCAAAGTTTTCTGGACCTTATACCGTTGAGCAGAAACTTAGTGAGACAGACTATGTCATAGCTACCCCTGAGCGCAGACGTAAGACAAGAGTGTGCCACATTAATATGTTAAAACCTTATGTGATGAGGGATGTGACTGCCTCTGTGAAGTCTGTTGACAAGTGTAAACCGTGTGTTACTGTGAACAATGTTCCTGTTGTGGCGGAAGAAATGTTCTCTGAAGAACCTCAGTCGCCTGGTGTACGTCTTAATAATTCTATTATCTTGGGTAATATAGAGTCACATCTATCATATTTACCTAAAGATCAGTTGAATGAAGTTGTGAACTTGTTACGGAAATACCCGGCATTGTTCTCTGATCTGCCTGGGAGAACAACGGTGTTGTCCCATGATATTGACGTGGGTAATTCTACTCCCATTAAACAACATCCTTATCGAGTGAATCCTGTGAAGCGGGATATCATGAGAAGTGAGGTAGATTACTTGCTTCAAAACAATCTTGCCGTTCACAGTCAAAGTCCGTGGAGTTCACCATGTTTACTTGTTCCTAAACCTGATTCTACGTTTCGTTTTTGTACGGACTATAGGAAGGTAAACAGTATCACCAAACCTGATTCTTTTCCATTACCCAGAATGGAAGACTGTGTAGATAAGGTTGGTGCTGCAAAGTATGTGACAAAACTAGACCTGTTAAAGGGTTACTGGCAGGTTCCCTTGACTACACGAGCGTGTGAAATCTCTGCGTTTGTCACCCCTGACAATTTTCTACAGTACAACTGTATGGCGTTTGGCATGCGAAATGCCCCAGCGACATTCCAGAGGCTCATGCAGAAAGTTTTGTCCGGACTGTGTAATTGTGAAGCATATTTGGATGACATTGTGGTTTACTCTTGTAATTGGGAAGACCATCTTACTAATTTGGAGAGAGTGTTTGAAAGACTGTGTAGTGCTAACTTAACACTCAACTTAGCAAAGTGTGAGTTTGCTAAAGCTGTGGTAACATACCTTGGAAAGAAAGTGGGCCAAGGCTGTGTAAGGCCTGTGACAGCTAAAGTGATCGCTGTTACTGAATTTCCTAGTCCCCTTACTAAACGTCAGTTACGTAGGTTTTTAGGGATGGCTGGATACTATCGAGGTTTTTGCAAGAACTTCGCAACTGTGGTATCTCCCTTAACTGACTTGCTTAGCACAGAGAGAAAGTTTGTTTGGAGTTCTCAGTGCGAAAATGCTTTTATTGCTGTGAAAGACCTTTTATGCAATGCTCCAATTCTCTCTGCCCCTAACTTTTCTCTTCCATTTAAGCTACAAATTGATGCAAGTGCTGTAGGTGCAGGTGCTGTCCTGGTACAGGAGGATGATGCTGGTGTCGAGCATCCTGTTTGTTACTTCTCCAAGAAGTTCTCCAAGTGTCAGAGAAACTACAGCACTATTGAGAAAGAGGCTCTTGCCTTGATATTATCACTTAAACATTTCGAAGTTTATGTGGGTGGGAGTTGTGTACCTCTCGTTGTTTTTACAGACCATAATCCTCTTGTGTTTCTCTCCCGAATGTGCAACCTTAATCAACGTTTGATGCGTTGGTCATTGTTCCTTCAAGAATATAACCTTGATATCCACCACAAGAAAGGAGTGGAAAATGTGGTTGCAGATGCACTGTCCAGGGCTTGTGAGTTTGATGTTGGTGACTGAGAGTAATATTATGTCTGATGTTCTAGTAATTTACAATCCATTGGTTGTAAGTTTGGTGATGGAGGTGTTACGTCCTCTGACGTATTTGTTTTATGTTTATTGTATTGTAAACATGAATAGTCATGCTACAGTATGTTGTGTTTCTCTCATCTTTTTCCCTTTTTTTCTTCCTCTCGTCTACCACACTGCCGGCTTGGTGGAGCTCAGCTGTGCCTAATTGCACCAATCACCGCTGGATCCACATTGGCTAACGAGGGGAGCTCTGTGGAGTTAAAGGCTGCAACACCTGAAGGACGGGGGAGGGTGTTTTGTGAACAGGCAGAGTAGAGTAGAGCAGAGCAGAGCAGCTTAGGAGAAGGTGCAGTGCAAGTCAATAATAACTGAGGTAAATGTTTGCAATATAAGCATTTAAAAACAGGTTAATATTGAGATATAAGTTCCCTTAAATAAAACACATAATTTAAGTAAAGTGAAGTGATTGTCACATGTGATACACAGCAGCACAGCACACGGTGCACACAGTGAAATGTGTCCTCTGCATTTAACCCATCACCCTGAGTGAGCAGTGGGCAGCCATGACAGACGCCCGGGGAGCAGTGTGTGGGGACGGTGCTTTGCTCAGTGGCACCTCAGTGGCACCTTGGCGGATCAGGATTCGAACAGGGTCGCTTCCTTAACCGCTAGGCCACCACTGCCCCTTTTGCTGGTTTCATTGGAAAAATCTTTATGGAATTTATCAAAAGCAGGATGATTCAGACACTCTTATTTCAAATGTTTTCTTCAGAATGGTTGATGGTGCCCTATGTAGTCCATTTGTAATGGAAGTTAAGCAAGACCCTGCAGTAACTGTGAGAGCAGCGGACTGTGACTAGAATGAGACATGAAGTGCCACTAAAGGACGCAGCAAGGCGTCGTGTGCTCAGAGCACCCAAGCTTGCACCACAGAGCTTTTGTATTAATGATAGCGTTTTAATTTTTACATCATTTACAACAAGTCTATGGAACGGTACGGCAGAAAAAATAATAAAGTATGCACCATGCCTTCTCGCTGACAGAGGTTCCTTTGGGTGAAAGTTTCCTGGGTAGATGCACACACAGCATAAGTTCTTAACCCTCTCCAGTCCAGACAATGTTACAGGTCACTGCAGACTGTTCAGTTCCTCACGCTCACCAGTGCTTACACACGATCCTGTATGATGAAAGGGCACAAAACATGCTGATCACAGGAGACACAAACCGTTATTGGTACGCATGAGGAACAGGGGTAACACCTCCGGATTTGCGATGGAGAGCAGCTCTGTAGATTCCAGATCACCCTGGGCTTTTGTAGGGGGGTGGATTGGACATAACAAGCCACACCTGTGAGGATCCCTATTCGTGCCAAAGGGGTCTAGGAGGGAGACATGAGAAGGAACCCACAACCCGGAAGAGCGAGGGAACTAATGGCAAGTGCACACTACAGGATTGGGACTTAGCAGGGCGCCCGCAGCTACACATGACACCACACGCTGACACAGACACAGGCCCTAATACTCATGGGAACTAATACTCATGGGAGCGTGTTCTGGGGGTGGAGCAGGCACTGCCATGACAATATCTTTTTTACCAGAACCTTTATCCCTTCTTCACCACATTTAGTAGGCAACATGACTAATTTATGAATCAATGAACAATAATAATAGTGGTAGTAATAATAATATCATTTGTTGTTCTCAGGAATAATATTTTCAATGCCGACTGATGTGAAATGTTATTGCTGGTGTTAGTGAAGTCATCTGACATTTAAAGATCAGCCAGCCATAGACATGCTGCAGACAGTTGGCCCTTTAAGGCATTCATGAGGGACAGACTAATTATTTTCCATCACAGACTGATCGCCAAGCTTGAAAGCAGCTCATTTAGGTCGGCAAATTAGGAGAGCTTGCGAAAGCTCACAATTCAAATCCAGCGACATTTTAATGCTACAGACCCTGGTCTGCCAGACAGCAGAAGCTTTGTTTTCATGGGGCTGTGCAGAAACGGGGATAAATTAACAGCCCCTCAATTTACTCTACTGCTGTAGGGAAGTGGCTTTGGTAAACCTTTATGTGTCTATTCATTTGGCTGCTGATACAGGTTCTGACAAAAGAGCCCATTCAGTTTGACAATAAACCCCACAAACTTTACCATGGGTCACATAAAGCGTCAGATGAAACACTGCCATTCACCATTTACAGAAGAAATGTCACTTCACAAACACAGACATGCATTCCTGTGTTAAGCCTGATCAAGAGGAGTGAATTCAGGGAACCAGTAGAGTTGAACCTACCCCTAAACTTTTTTTTTTAGAAAAATGTGTTCAATCAAAAAATCTCATGTAATATAAATGGCACTGTTAATGAAGCTGTAGAAATATTGTGGCTACATTAGATCTGTCAAAATGAACATTTTGACAGATCATATTTTATTTTGTTGCATTAAAGTAAATTAGTGCCTTTATCCCACAATCACACGTATCCACTGCTTCAGTGACAAAGATTACTTTGGATTTATGTGCAACTCAGTAGTTAAAATATTTTCATTGATTGACAGCCCCATATAGACATGTAAGGAGTCTATAGAGACTCATACACCCCTCACATTTTTGTACATATTTTATTATATTTTCTTGAGACAACATTGAAGATATGACACTTTAACACAACATAAAGTAGCTTTGCTGTCCCCTCAAAATAACTAAACACACGGCCATTAATGTCTTAATCTGGCAAGAAAAGTGATGACAATGTCTAAATTGTTCCCAATTAGTAATTTTTTTCTCCTCCAGTGTTATGCGATTCAATAGTGTTACAAGGTCTCGGGTGTGTATGGGGAGCAGGTGTGTTGATCTTCGTGTAGTTGCTTTCACACTCTCATACATGGTCAAAAGTTCTGAGAACACACTGTTACGTCCCTGGACGTATGCTCCCATGTGTTCTGTGTGTCTGTCTGTGTTTTTGCGTCCTGTCTCTTTTAGGTTGACTTCGTGGGAGGAGTTGAGGCCTACCAGCTCCATCTGCCATTGGTCACCTCCACCTATTTAAAGAGACTTCAGATGGTCTTCGGGAGGTCCCCAGGGTCTGCTAGGCCCTTATGCTTTTGGGAGGTCCCCAGGGTCCACGGAGATCTGCATAGAGCTCCGTTGGGGATCTCATTCGTGTTTCTTGTTGCTTTGTGTGATAGTCCCTTTGTTGTTAGCCTGTTAGCCTGTCATGTGCCATTTTTGGTAACTTGTACGTGTTTTAGTTATCCCTGCTGTTATCTATCCCTTCCTTTAGGCTGTTTTGATGTTGGTTAGCTGTCCTGAGTCCTCTGTCTTATTGAACCTGTTAGCACACTGTAAATAAAAGCACTGTTTGTATCGTTTGTTTGGTTGCATGTGTAACAGTGGACCTCCTCCTCTCCACACCCTTGTTGCGTTTCTGAGACCCCTAGACTTAGGAACGTGACAAACACAAATAATAGTTTTCACAATGTTTGCTGCTTCAGTGTTTTTAGATGTTTTTGTCAATGGTTTCTGCGGTGTGTTGAAGCATAATTTCTTAGCATTTGAAGTTTATTGAAAATTACATCAAGTTTATTTAAAGAGTCAATATTTGCAGTGTTGGCCGTTTTTATGAAGACCTCTACAATTTGCCCTGGCATGCTGTCAATCATTCCTGACTGATGGCAACCCATTCTTTCATAATCAGTTTATTTTTGTCCACCTGCCTCTTGAGGAGTTCTCACTTGGATTACGGTCCGGGGAGTTTCCTGGCCATGGACCTAAAATTTCAATGATTTGTTCCCTGACCCACTTAGTTAACATTTTGGCCGTACGGCACGGTGCTCCATCATGCTGGAAAAGGCATTGTTCTTCACCAAACTGTTCTTAGATGGTTGTAAGAAGTTGCTGTCGGAGGATGTTTTGGTATCATTCTTTATTCGTGGCTGTGTTCTTAGGCACTCCCTTGGATTAGAAGAGGCCCCACACATGAATGGTCTCAGGATGCTTTACTGTTGACGTGAGACAGGACTGATGGTAGCGCTCACCTTTTCTTCTCCGGACAATCATTTTTCCAATTGCCCCAAACAATCAGAAAGAGGCTTCATCAAAGAAAATGACTTTACCCCAGTCCTCAGAAGTCCAATCCCTGTACCTTTTGCAGAATACTAGTATGTCCTTGGTGTTTTTCTGGGATAGAAGTGGCTTCTTTACTGCCCTTCTTGATACCAGGCCATCCTCCAAAAGTCTTTGCCTCACTGAGCATGTAGATCTTTGCCTCACTGAGCAAGCTCTGCACTGGTGGCACCCCGATCCCACAGCTGAATCATCTTTAGGAGACGGTCCTGGTCCCTGCTGGACTCTTCCCTCTTGGGAACCCTGAATTCTTTTTCGCAACACTTGACTCTCTTTCCTTGAAGTTTTTGATGATCTAATAAATGGTTGATTTAGGTGCAGTATTAGTAGCCGCAGTATCATTGCCTGTGAAGCCCATGGTTAACAGAGGACCATTTCAAGCATCACCCTCCTTTTACCGCATCCAGTCTGCAATTCTAACTCCATCAGCATGACAGATGATCTCCAGCCTTGTGCTCTTCAACACTCTCACCTGTGTTAACGAGAGGATCACTGAAATGATCACAGCAGGTCCTTTTGTGGCAGGACTGAAATGCAGCAGAAATGTTTTTTTTACATTTTTCATTGCAATGAAAAGCGTCTGAACAAAGGCAGTGAGAGAGAGTAAGTGTGTGTGTCAGTGTGAGAGTTTGTGAGTGTGTTCGTCTGCAAAAGTGTGTGTGTCTGTGAGTGTGTGTGTCTGCAGTGAAGTTCTGACATTCGAACAAATCCTGTTTGAAATTTTCTAATTCTTTAAAATAAATTATTTATTTTTCTGGCAGCTCAGGTGGCACTTTATTAAAACTCTATATTTGGCAGATGTAAAGCATACATGTGTATGTTTTTTGTGTTAGTCCATTTTTGAATAAAGGGCTGGAAATGAATATTTTTATTTATTTAATTTCTTACAAACCAATTCTTTGATTAAAAAAACAAACAAACAAACAAACAAATAAATAAAAAAAATCAATTATTATAGTAATCGTTAGTAGCAGCCCTAGTGGCCAAGACCATACAGCAATTTAACAGGACAGGCTCCACTCAGGACAGGCCTTGCCTCGGTCCAGCAAAGAAGCTGCTCAGCATTATATTCAGAGGTTGTCTTTTGAAAATAGATGTATGAGTTCTGCCAGCAACCTGCCAGAGGCTGAAATCAGTCAGTCAGTGGTCAGACCATATGCCGCGTACTGCATCAAATTGGTCTACAATCCGAGAAGGAAGCATTTTCTAGAGATGTTGTTGTCCCTAGGAAAAATATAATAACATATTTACAAAAATGTGAGTATACGCACCTATGTGAGATACACTATATTGTTTTTTTTAAACCTTAGATAATCTAAATCAGGGTAGGAGTGGTAGGAGTTTATGCCAACAATGTGTGGGCACAGGACAAGAACAAAGACTGCTCTGGGCATTAAGCCCATAAGATGCACCAACTTGCTGGTTTTACGGTTACCCTATACATTATTATCACCCTTGGATCAAACATGATTATTAGCATCCCCAAGGATTTAGGTGGTACATAAATAATTAAAACTGCATAAAACTACATTTACATGTATGGCATTTAGCAGAAACCTTAATCTAGAGTTACTTACAATCAGTAGTCACAGGGACAGTCCTCCTGGAGACACTGTTAAGTGAATCTTTTGGTCCCTGTGTTACCCGCTACTGCCACCCTCAAACCCTGATACCCTTTTAAGATATAACAGAAATAAAGCTACCTTGAACCTTGAAGTAAGATGTTACATGCCCGTTTACATGTTACGTTGTAGGTGGGCCTTTAGGCACTGTTTCTGTTGCACAGAGAAGGAGAATACGAGCAGCAATGTTCTTGTCAGTCAGTGAGCAAAAAGTTGGTGTGTGGCACTGTTGCCTCTCCCACTCCCCCAACTTGTACAAAAGAAAAAGTACTTGTTCCAGCCAAAATGAGTGTCGGTTGTGCAAAAGCTCACCACACTATTTATATGTGTGTATACACAGACTGCATTTATACTTTTAACCTCATTGCCTGAGACTATACTCCATTTCACCTCCTCAGCATACATTTTTGCATCTTTCTTGTGATAATTGAAACACCTCATGTGACCGACCATTTTTCTCACAAGCCAGAGTCTGCGTTAAATGAATAAGTGCAGTCGGGTTCGGGCAAAGACACTGAGCTGCAGGCTATATGTTTGCTTGTGAGTGTGTCATTTGCCTGAGGAAGAGATGGCTGCAGGTTGCATTGTGAAAATTTTGAGGAACACAACTGTCACGTCCCTGTCTAGGGGTCAGGAGACGCGACAACAAACGAGGGGAATGTGTGCAGTGGGAAGACACAAATACCAAGCTAAATATTGTGCTTTTATTTACAGTGAGCGGTGAACAACAAACCAAACCAAAAGTGCTATATATATAACAACCACTACACAACAATTCACAGGAGGACAACACACCATGAAAGGAGAGACAAAACAACTACACAAAGCCACAACAACTCTTATCCAACTCTAACACAATCCAAACGCCAACGCCAACTCCAAAACTCTCCTCTCGCTTCCTCCTCCTCCGGCTCCACAACAATGAGCCCTGAATGGTGGCTGGAATGGTCCTTATGTAGTTCTCTGTCCTGTGCGTTGATTGGCTGCCAGTTGATGAGGGAATTGGTGGGTGGAGCTGTAAATCCAAATCTCCTCCCCCAGCAGACAGCCTAAAAGAGAACACGCACAAAACAGAGCACCCCAAGCCATTCTACGGCCTAAAGGACGTAACACAACAAGGACTTGAGGGATCTGCTGCTAATGTCTCTATGCCCAACACCACAGCATGCCGTCAGGGGTCTGATGGAAGGTGGACATAGACAACATGAAGTTAGAGGGTCTTAATGTTGTGGTTGATGGGGGTATACTTTAAAATTTCAGTATAGAAATACATTTTGGTAAATGTGTCAGACCCACCATTGTTATAAGCAAAGTACAAGCTAAACAGAAATGTTCTACTGTTTTTTGGAGGCTTCTGTGCTTGCTCAGCTTTCACTGCTCACTTCTCTGTGCAATCCTCAGCAATACCGTAAGTTTTACATTATTGGCAGCTGAATCAGGTGGTGTGTACCTCATCCTGTAATGCTGCATATTCCAACAGCACATACACAAAGGCACCTTGTAGGACAAGCTTTCATCGAGCTGCACTGTGAGCTCAGCTTTTTTCCTTGTTGTTTGGTTTATACTTTAAGACCAAGGGCCCTACAAGGTGCACACAGCTTGATGTTGACACAGTGGAAATCTCTGCCCCAACAAACAAGGTCATCCACTCCCAAGAATATCCAAACCCTTGAGGCCACTGCGGTGAGGAGCACACGCTGCCATTTTAAATTCATGAGCGCATCCTTACTCATGCACCGCTCTAATCCGGTGCTCCCAATCACAACTGACAACACGAGGGCCTCGGCTGGGGCCCTTCGCCACAATTTAAAGAGATGTAAGCCTGTCACCTGCATTTGCTCAAAGTGGCTTCGATGATGAAGGAGTCATCACATGGCACATTTTGGATTCGATGGCATTATTAAATTCCCATCTGCTGAAACAGGTGTTGGTTTTCGCCGGTTTCTTAGGTCAATAATCTCCCCAATCAGCCCGGCCGTTGCTGTAAGTGGATAAACAACAGCAACAAGTTAAAGAACGATTAGTTAGAATAATTTTAATAATATGTGTGTGTGTGTGTGTGTGTGTGAGGAGGAGTGATTACAGCTTGCACTTATAAATGGGTGAAATAGAGATGTGCCTGCAAAGCAAAAAAAAAAAGAGGAATGACATTGTTGATGTTTTGTACATGTCACCTATGATCTCAGGTGCTCATGGCAAACTCCCTGCTGGCAGAGAGCTGTGGCTGCAATAGATTGGTGTTAACAGACTTGTCACCCAACCGTACCAATGTGAACAATAACTCTTTGTTGAGGTGATGACAGGGGTGGAGATGAGGAAGACCTGTGAGTGAACATACTCTTCGGTTCTCACACATTGGCCATAATACAACAGGAAAATGGCTACACAGAGAAGTGACAAATGAAAACATCATTGGGGATTGACAAAACAGGACTAGGTATGCTAATGCAATGTTAGAGAGGAGGAGCTAAAGTAAAGTGAAGTGATTGTCACATGTGATACACAGCAGCCCAGCACACGGTGCACACAGTGAAATTTGTCCTCTGCATTTAACCATCACCCTGAGTGAACAGTAGGCAGTCATGACAGGCGTCCGGGGAGCAATGTGTGGGGACGGTGCTTTGCTCAGTGGCACCTCAGTGGCACCTTGGCGGATCGGGATTCGAACAGGCAACCTTCTGATTACGGGGCTGCTTCCTTAACCGCTAGGCCACCACTGCCCCTAACTAACTGAGCTAACTAACCAGCCAGAATCTTTAATTATTTTGGAATTCATTCAGGTATAGTGCATCATCATACCGCATGACTATTCCTCTGTTCTCTACATCCAGAAATTCAAAAATGATATTTATACGTGAGGAATGATTGTCTTCTAAAATCACACAGGGTCATACCAAGATGTTAAGAGGTTGAGATAGTGGGTCCCTGCCACTAGGGGCCTTCCTCCGCTGGACATGTGAACGTTGTGTCATCGTTGTGTTATGACACCAAGACATTCCACTTAGTATTGATCTTCAGTGGTTCTTCCTTCTAAGGGGATAAGTGAGGCCAGATTTTTCTTTCATTTCCCATCCATCTACACGCCTACATGAAAATTAATATTAGCCTTATATGAGTTTTTCCTCCTGGCAGACATAAAACTGCTTCTGAGATTTGTTTATCCTGAAAGCACACATGATTACACAGCTTTGAGATGGTACTTGGCGCAGCAGACCCTTTGCATTCCTCAAGATGTTTATACATATTGTTGGGCTTCATCAGACCATGTCCGTTTATTTTGGTTCTCAGGGGAGCCTGATCTAATGAAAGGCATAAATTAGGCATCTGATCTCACACACATCCAAGAGGGAGTTCCTTAAAGAAAAATCTGCAAGCACATTTCTCGTACGCCCCCATTACCCAGGAGGCTTTGCAATTTCTGCTTGAATCCTGCTTGCATTGTACTGATGGGCTTTAGTTTCCAATGAGGAACAGTAATTATAAACTTGGGAAACATGGCCATTCTGCGTCAGGAGACAAATGGCTGCAATTAGAGGAAAAAAAATATTAGAATGCGATCCAGGCCCAACTGTTTCTCCAGCAGCAGTTATCGCTGTGTGATATCAACAGCAGACAGCTCATAGGGTGGCCAAGATATTGAGATAACAGATCACATATAGATGGCCAGTCTGCTGAGTATTGGACCATAGCATGGTGGTCTACTGAGAATGTGAGCTAATAAAATTACTGGTGAATGGTACAGCATTCAAAACCCATCAATCCTGAAAATGGAAAACTCACAGGCTTGTGTTGTGAGGTAAACATAGCTACCACAGTGCTCGGTTTTACACAGACGAACGCTCAGAAATATGTGTTGCAATGTGTAAGGTTCTGACATTCTGGATATTAATGAAATTTGTGGAATCCTATGTACAATTTTCATACAGTTCATTAATTACAACAACAATTCCTTAACTTAATTCATATTTTCTTTTTTCAAAATACTTTTTTTGTGTAACTTGGTTGCACACAATATATCACTAGATTTGTGGGCATATGCTGATGTTGTGTCCAAAACACCAACACATGGGACATTCTGCAGGACCATGATACTTCTGCAACTTTGCCTTGAGGAGAGGCAAACACCTCTTCATTTGGTGGTGATGGTCTGTGGGGGTCGGTCTCCTGTTCTTTGTTCTTGTGACCATTTGGTAAATAATAGGTGTTAAGCACCAGCCATGTTTTCTGAGATCGCCTGCTCTCTTTGTCTGCCCCAGACAGGAGACTCTGAGGGCGTGACGACAGAAACAACAAATTCTGATTGGTCTGTAGCAACTTCCTGTGAGTCAAATGTATAAAGAATGTTCACTTGTGCTTTTTGGGGGACTTCCATTTTCTTTTCCATCAGGAGCTGAGGGGAATTTTCCCATCAGTACCTGAGTCTTTCCTATTTTACCTATTTTTCTCATGACTTTTCTCTCTCTTTCTCTCCCCTTTCTCTTTGTTTTCATTTTGGTTTTCTCTGTAACATTGGTACCTTTTTACATACAATATTCACATGTAACTGGAATATTAATTTACTGGTGTTAATAAATTAGAAACTGTTTATCCTTTGAACCTCTATTGTGCCTCTTTCTGCCAGGTAGCATCAAGTTGGAGTGGTTTGAATACAGTGCTTTTGTGTGTAGAGAGAGAGTTTCACTATTCTCCACCATTTTACATTGTTCACTATGTAGTACATTATACAGGGAATCAGCTAGAATGTAAGTATTCATGCCTTATAAACTACATTGTGAATGAATGGTTGTTCTGGACAAGGCTTTAGTATCACCTGTGTTTGCGTCATTATGTTTGTTATCCTCAGGTTTAACCTATTTTCTTGGACAAATTCCATTCAGGACCCTGTGAATTGGGACATTTTTATGAAGGAGTTGGTCCCCAAATTGAGACAGATCATCTCTGTTGATCTACCTCCTTCCTTCTGCCTTTTTGCATTTCCTCTTTATAAAAAAATATTTTAGATTCACAACTGTGACCTCAATTGAAATCTCAATGCTTTAAAGCCTTTTTTATAAGTCCAGAAGAAGCAAAAAATCCCGCCAGCCTGGCTGGGTCTTGATTGGTGCGTGGGAGTAACGAGAGGCAAAGTTCTAGACGTCCGATCAGACGTCAGACTAATTAGAGGCACAGTTCCTAGACATCCCAATTAGCACCCTGTTGGAGGGCCCTCTGAGCTGAAGCAGCAGTGACCTGAGAGTAATGTGGCTCCGCTCAGAGCTCGGCCCCAAGGGAGCAGGACCTGAGTGGTTTGGGAGCAAAAGGACTGAGGGTGACTGCCTTGCAGTGTTGTGAGGACCCAACCCTGGCTGATAAAAGCGCCCCTCCTGGGAGGACACTGGGGCTCTTCAAATGAGCAAGCGTGGTGCAGTTGGGAAGGCAACAGAGGGCGACTTGGACTGGTGCTCGGAGTCAGAGGAGAGGGCATGGCCTTTTACTCTGTTACAACCTTTGCCGGTTTGACTGTCATATTGTACCAACAGCATATCCAATATGTGTTTTTATACGTTTTTTAACATCCACTGACCTTGATGCACAAACTATATGAACTCTGTTAGCACTGGGGCACATCAGATTGCTGACTTCATTTTCTTTCTTTCTTTCTTGATG
This sequence comes from Denticeps clupeoides, assembly GCF_900700375.1. Lineage (NCBI taxonomy): Eukaryota > Metazoa > Chordata > Actinopteri > Clupeiformes > Denticipitidae > Denticeps > Denticeps clupeoides. The sequence continues at coordinate 13,439,499 of NC_041713.1, forward strand.
CCAGCATCAAGCGGTCATTCTGCCCATCTCTGCTGCTGATTCCCTAAATCCCTAAACTAGACCAGGTGAGGGGAAAAAGAACCGCATTCAAAGGGCAGAAGTGGCCATGCCAAACCCTCGGGGGAAATAAACATCTTCCAGTCCTGGAAATGGTGAGGAGGCTGTTACCTCCACCCCCCTCGCCTCTAATCCTCCTATTCTCGAGTTAACAGAAGACGAGGAGAATAGAGGAATGGGCTGTTGTGTCAGGGGCTGTGTCTGATTTCTTGTTCTCCTGTTCCGTCTCGTTAAGATACGGGCCGTCGGCAGCAAAGGGACTTCAAAGGTGTTGCACAATGACTAAGTCGAGCATGAGTGAAAAATAAATAATGCATCGAGTGGGACATTCAAACTTGATGTCTGTTTACATTGTGGGACATGCATAGTGCTTAAAATACTGAACACAAGTTTTTGCATGGCAGAAGTGCTAAAGAAGTGCTGGGTTGGTAAAAATCACAAATGCCTAGGGCCTCATCATGTACTCCAACCATTAATCTATGGTAAAACATGTGATATATGTATCTGAAACAGATTAAGACTGCACAGCCACTGTGAAATAAATAAGGGACAGTTTGGTGTTTCATACATACTCTATGTATACTCTACATATATCTATGCCATGTAGCCATTGCCTAAATAATGCAGAATTATACTATTGATTAAAATTTGAAGTTGACAAATTTCAGAAGAGGTTGTAAATTTTCAAAATAGTGAGAGATAAGCAGGAAAGGAGAAGTGCAGTGAGTATAAAGAGATGCTCATTTTACGTACATATTTAAGTGTGACAACAGTATAGATTAAAAACCATACAAAAACCTTTTCAGATTACTAGTCCATAAAAATACATTGATCAATAAATAAATAAATAAATAATCAATTCAATAAATAAATAAAAAATCAAGTTATCCCTGTGTTGGTTCTGATGCTGGCACTTCTTCATCCATAATGCAATGAAGTCATACCCAATAATTCATTCAGACTTGATGTTGGAAAAATATTTGACTGACTGAAGCATATAATTGACATTTCCTGACTATTGCAATGCACCCCAGCTATTCCTAATTTCCACCTGTCCTTAGAGGACCTTAGAGGATGTTGTGACGATTTATAAATGAGTAACAACCCAGCAGGGCTCTCCAAAGATCCTCAGTGTCTGGCATTTCCATCTAACACAGACAATACACACACTCACACCACCATAACACACATACACATGCTCAGAGGCTGATAAGAGCCGCTTGCCTCTTGTGCTAAAGATAGACCTGTATGCTTTCGAAAAACCTTGAATCACTGGGCTCAGTATGCAGATTAGAGTAAAACACTTTGTGCTGTGAAAGTGAGACTGCCTCACACCTCACACTACCTGCTTGATCCACCCGCCCAGTTTCCAGCTTCTGCTTACTGCCCTTTATATACATATGAAACATCATAAAACGTATGACTGTACATGCAGAGCACCTAAATTAAACTTTCTAATTCTTAAAATCTTCTCAATTAATTTTTACATTAACCTAAAATTCATTGCAGAGATGGCATGTAGTGTGGCTACATAAAGGTTATAAAACAGGATTCATACATTACCTTTCATTTAACCTCTCTTAAAATAAATGGCCATTGGAAGAGAAATCGACCCGTCCCCTGATTGTCATTTGGCTGTATAGTGCTGTACAGGCTGTGCGGGTTTTATAGTTATTAGCTGGTGGAAAACCTCACTGGCTTCAGTACAAAAAAAGCCCATTATGCATGACCTCTGTAAATACCAGCTAAATGCCATGGGGCTTCAGCACAGACTGCAGTCAGGTCACACAATGTACATTTTCTTAGTGTATAATGCGCGTGTCCTTGTGTATGTCAGCGCTGTGGACTCGAAATGTTTTGTTAAAACTAAGCAGACACCAGCTTTAAGTTAAAAAGATCAAGTAATCTAAACACCATAGACTGGCCAATCCATGGGGGTGTAATGAAAACAAATTGTTACTAAGAAGAGTGCATCTGGTTCATGACTGGGGTTCACCCCATGACCCCATCACTATGTGGGGAAATATGTGACTAATATACAGAAATAAGTACACATGGCTTGTGTCTTTCTTCTGGCTAGTATAGGTTATGTACAAACATACACACATTCAATGTCTTGAAGCAAAACTAATTTGTTAGCAATAGTAATATTATTTATCTTTATTGATCTAAGTCTTGAAACATTGTTGAATCAAATTATTTCATAGCCACAGCCAAATGAAAATTGTTCAGTGTTTTGTGCTTGTGGTGACTATAATAGACAGTAGTGTCAGAGTTATTAATGCCATTCTATTAAAAGATAGGCATGCTCACATACTCATTGATAATCTCAAGGCAAAATGCCTTTATACTTGTGGAAGTTTAAAGGTAGAATGTCTTTAAATATGAATCTGCTTTGTTCCTGCTTGGATTTGATATAAAATGTTCTTTTAATGGTATGATTTGCCCAAACTGTTAATGAGAGCGCATGTTCTTGCAAAATTCGCCTCCTGTGATGTGTCATAATAAAAAAAAATACTAAGGCTAATAATAATACAAATATATATAATATAAACATAAAACTAGGGCGAAGGAGTTGGCTGTTGATTGTCCAGTGACAAAGCTTCTGCCAGCTTTAATTCGGAGAAAAGACAACCTGAATTCACCCATGTGACTGGACTGAATAGACCAGCCAGAAGGCTATAGCTTTTCGATCAGTTCATCCAAAACTTCAGCGAGCCTCATGCCTCCTGCCTGACCTTCAGACCCCATGATCAGAGCCTCGCAGAGAAGAACAGGTTGCTCTGACAAAAAGGCAGATAGACAAGCCCAGGCAGTGTTGGATTCAGCTAATCTCCCCCTTAATCCTACTAAAGAAAGGGTGTTTCAAAGAGCCGTTTCTGATCAAAGGTCCATTGGCTTTAATCATTGCCTTTTAGTGGTGAGCATCAGCAGAAGCACAGCGCCAGCCCCTGCAGCATCCTGCAGTGTTTACTAAAGGCGTCTGGGCAAACACTCACCACCGCTGCCGGTCATCGGTGTCCCACTTTCCATCCGCTATCGTCATCCTGTTGATTCAGGGTGGCATCACTGCACTAAGTCACCTTCCTCCCAGGAGGGATTGATAAGGAAGGCACGCTGTGTGACCGCTTTCATCCATTCTGACCCCAGTGGACCTTTTTCCCTTTCTCTCCCCCTCTCTCCTCTGACACTTGGCAGTTTTCACTGTGAAATATCTTTCCGTCCCTTCACATTTCGTGCATTTCCATCACCTTTATGGCTCCAATACTGTCCTATTGTGACCGTCTGATTCACATTTATCTATAGATGCATCCGTCATCCATTCAGTCAGAACCTTCTACTGGGCTGCATAGCAAAACTGCTTTACCACTGCATAACGTTGGCCTTTTAGCAAATAAACTCTTTAGAGCTGGCCACCCTTATCAGTTAAAAGCAATGTGAACAGAGCTTCAAATGGCATGACCAAGCAAAGAGCAGATAACATTTACAGCCTGGTAGCCGGAGTCAACCGCACTAGATTCAGTGAACAAAATGTTACGCCCCTTGACAACAGACTTGTCGTCTGCTCGCGAGGGTCCATTATTCAAATCTATAAGGCTGTTACGTATAAAACATGTCACAATTCCCAAGATGCACTAAGGAACCTTTCAGTGTTTCTGCGAGCCGGATGGAATTGTATGCAATAGAGATATATAATATAATATATAATATATGTAATTGACGACAGATGGAGGCTTTTCTGAAGGCACATGACGCTGTAGTCAAGGCTTACACACTGAAAATACTACATACACACGACACCATTAAACAACCAAATGGCCTCCCTGACAGCTGAGATGCATCAACAGGCTTGGTATCTTAGCAAAACTGACCTTGGCACATACAGCCCTGGTAATATTAAACTGCGCTGAGAGATTAAAAGCTCCTGTGGAGCAAAGCAACAACAGTGAAGTTATAAGATAAAATGATGTAGTGCCACCTCAAATCACCTCGTGCTTGGAAAATGAAGTAAGCATTATGATTTTATGCCCCAAAAAAAACGCATCTGCGTAAATTCTGAAGATGAACCCTTGACAGGCCCTCGAGTGGTGAAACGCAATCTGCAGATAGACTGTCCTTAATGTAAATGAGTTGCCACTTCACCTTGGCTTTTCAACCCTTGCACCTAAAATAGTCTCCAAAAAGGGAATCATTTGTCAATGATTTGACAAGAAGTGGCAGTTAATCCCGCATGTTCAATGAAGAGAGGAAAACAATCCAGAAACAAATGAACAGCGGCATCACTTCCACTCTGCTCACACCACAGTGAAGCTTTTGATGCGCAGTGTCATCCTCGGCCATTTATTATGTTAATTATTAGCACTGATCACAAAACAGGTTATCATTCTTGCAGACATTTCCTGGTGTCTGGGTGCCAAAAGAAAAACAAGCTATAGAGCAACATCAAACAATTCTAATAAAACACATAATTTCTGCATTGCCATTACTGCTATTCTCTTTGATGAGAAAAATTGATGGACTCATAGTTGAGTTATTAGGTTTGTATTGTGCTGAATCATAATTATTGATAAGCAAAAGGAGCCACTGAAACATTATATATGACATTTTATTCATCAACAGCTAGAATTGACTATATAATGAATCTGTAACTTCATGAATATCATATAGCAAGTTGAATATTAACAGCATTTTTACAGGTAGCAGAAGGCAAACTGTTCTGCTGCATCCTTAAGGGCTTTAGGTTGCAGGTGAAACTGCGCAGCCGTGTGATGAAGTGCACTTTGGCTCATGTCAAGGCAAGAATGTATAGTAACACTTTCATTTAAGGCTTGTAGCCAATTATCAGTCTTGGTCATTATCTCCTTCCGGCTGCTTCCATAATTGGCCGCCACAGCAGATCAACCGGTCTGCTTGTCCGCGTAATTCACATTTACCCAGGCTTGGGACTGGCACCAAGAACTACACTGTGCCCAGTGGCTGGACTGAGTATTCTATATCCGTCAATCATGAGTCTTTACACAAATGCTTATTCAAATTTGGTAATGCTTTGTAATACAACTACAGACACATCAATAAAATCATAAAAAACTTGCAATCATTTTTTCTAGCTTTTTCTGAAGTTCAAGGGTCAGTTTGCAGTAGTTTTGGTTTTGTAATGGTAATATTTTAAGCAACAGGCTATTTCTAATCTGAAAGTGTAAGATTCCAAACCATATATTATTATAGAAACACCGAGCTGACAAACCACAGTTAGCCATTTTTGTCATTAGTTTAGGTGATTTCAGCATTTCAGATGTTGTGCTTGATCAATGTACAAAGTAATGCACTGTCAGTAAACCAGTAAGCATGTCAACTGTCTTCTACAGCAGAGATAAGTTGCTATCGTCTTGGAATAGACGATATCACAATATTTGGGGCAGTGGTGGCCTAGCGGTTAAGGAAGGCTTATCCGAAGGCTGCAGGTTCGAATTCCGAGCCGCCAAGGTGCCACTGAGGTGCCACTGAGCAAGGTACCGTCCCCACACACTGCTCCCCGGCCGCATGTCATGGCTGCCTACTGCTCACTCAGGGTGATGGGTTAAATGCAGAGGACAAATTTCACTGTGTGCACCGTGTGCTGTGCAGCTGTGTATCACAAGTGACAATCACTTCACTTTACTTTATATATACAATACTTAGAACTCAGTTTATCTTTGTTAATAAATCTGCAAAAAATTAAACAATTCTGTTTTTTGCTGTCAATATGGGGTGCTGTGTGTACATTAATGAGGAACAAATTTACTTTAGCAAATGGCTGCATTATAAAAAAAGAGTGAACATTTTAAGCAGATCTGAATACTTTCCATACCCACTGTGTGTGTGTTTGTGTGTGTGTTTGGATGAATGGATAGATAGCAATGGGAACAACAGACCAAGTTCCTGAATGGCTACAGCCATGCACATCTCTCATAATTAGTGGACCAGATGGATGCGTTCGACAAACCAAAAATACTGTAGACTGAGGCCTTGATTTTGACACCCCCACACAAGGAAATGGCATTGCACGGCCCATTTTCAACATATCGCCCCAAACCAGTCCTAATTCTGAAGACAAGCTCAGACTCTCACCCACTCTTCATCTCCTTGCTGCCACCGTGCTGGGAGCGGCCCCCAGAACTCCAGGCCCTGCATTAATCACTGCCTGGCCAGTCAACTCATTACTCAGCATCTGACTCCTCACCACAGACCGGTACCAACCCCTCCCCACCATTAGCGCCGCAGCTTCTGAAGGCGACTTGTAAACAAAACAATTAATTGGCCGATACTTCATATCTGGGCTTTGAGTGGGCGCAGCTCTCCTGCCACACTCCCTCAGAAAGCTGAGCTCCAGAACCTGCCAATCATTAACTGCTTGGATCCTGGCTTTAGTCCTGGACCTCAATTAAAGCCATGCAGTGATTTACTGTTGGGGCCTTCCCAATAGCAAACGAGAGGTGGAGTGCTTCTTGCGTTGTTGTCAAGCTTGACCCGCCCCAGCTCTCAGTGGAGCACCAGGCAGTGAGTGATAGTGTATATAATCCCACAGTCTTGACAGATGAGTGGTTCGGATCCAGCAAGGCTCGCCTGAATGGCCGTGTTCAGTCGTGCAGCGCACCTTCATACATGCATGCGTGGCCAATTCATGTAAGCTGTGTGGTTTTACATCAGCGTGAACACAACACACAAAGTGTGTTACAGCGATTTGTGCCCCCTCCTTTATTACTTTTTCCTTAAATTATTATTGGACCAGTACAGTATCAGCTATTTTCTTAATCACCAAAGTGGATTTCTAATGATTCACTTGAGATGTAGTTGAAGTGAAGATATTTTTTAAATTGAAGACTTTTTTGGCTTTAATTCAATGGGCTGAGCAAAAATTTCAAAATATTAGGAACTGGAGCCATTTTTAACACAACCCCCTCTCCTCAGGGGCTCAAATGTAATTGGACAAATATTTGAACTGAACTGAAAATAAAATGACAGCCTTATGTCTTGAACCCATGGACCACACCAGACGCTGCAGTGTACTCTATTGTAATTGTCTTGCCAGACGCTGAACTACATATAGATAGGACTTGTTTATTCTGTCTGCTCTGTCCACTGGTGTTCATAAACATATCGCTAAAAAAATATATAAATGCAGCATTTAACCATGCTCCACTTCAGGAGAACGACCCTGACACAGGGTGACTATGCCTTCAAGTTTTATAATCACTCCAGAGGACACCTCCCTAAAATAGCACTCCTTGTTGGATCATGTGAACATAAATCCAAGAGCTTGCTCCTCTGATGGGAAAGATGGATAGCGGAGGAGCGGTGCAAAGTGTCCTACTTAGTCACTGAAGCAGTACTGTTGTATATATTCCTCTGTATATTCCAGACAGAGGAGGGCAGGCGGTGACATGTAAACCGCAACGCAAATAATACCCTAAAATATTGTTAAAATCTCACATGCAAATGCTAATCCGATTTTATTTATTCTACAGCCCGCTTATCACAATTTTAGCAGCTGTCTGGCTACAGGCCATTGCTGCATATGTATTACTGTTGCAATGAAGAAGAAGAAAACAATTTTATTTGAGTCAGTTATAAAGAAGTGAACTCCAGTCATTCATTTCTGAAGAAAATGACCCCTAAAAACCAGCAGGTGGCAAGAGGAATACCGATCTGAGCTGTCAGACCACACTTCTTACAAGCAGGCAGTGGTTCAGATGTTTGGCCATTTGTTTGAGATAAATTGTAACCTTTCATTTTACATTTACATTTACATTTACGGCATTTGGCAGACGCCCTTATCCAGAGCGACTTACAACGTGCTTTCAAGTTACCATCGATGAAGAGATCAATTCCGGTTCACTAGGACCCCAACTATGAATACATCTATTTAATTCACTCTGTTGTAGATTCTGTACACAAAGTTCGACAACAAGAAAATTACAATTTTAATATTCTTTAAAGAGGAAGGTCTTGAGCTGTCGTTTGAAGGTGCTCAGTGACTGAGCTGTTCTGACCTCGAGGGGAAGTTCATTCCACCACCGAGGGGCCAAGACAGAGAAGAGTCTAGATGAATGTTTTCCTTTTACCTTCAGAGATGGAGGGACCAGGCGAGCCGTACTGGAGGCTCGGAGTAAACGAGGTGCAGTGCGAGGTGTAATAAGGGCTGTGAGGTAGGATGGTGCTACTCCATGTTTGGCTTTGTAGGCCAGCATCAGTATTTTGAACCTGATGCATGCAGCTACTGGGAGCCAGTGAAGGGAAAGTAGCAGAGGGGTGGTATGGGAGAATTTGGGAAGGTTGAAGATCAGTCGTGCTGCTGCATTTTGTATTAGTTGTAGAGGTCGGATGTGTAAGAATGGACATCGCAGGAGCCTGTTTTTGCATTGCATAACAGATGTCTGCAGGGGGAAGTGTAACATTCCTGTGTCGATGGTTGAGGGTGAAGATTCGACACCCCGGTTTTTACATGCCTTTGTCCGACATCAACGTGCGAAGTATCAGCCGTCAGGACCGCCCACCCTCTTTGTCTTCACCAAATGGGAGGCACCGGGGGCGTGACATCAGAAACAACAGGTTCTGATTGGTCAGTGACAACTTCCTGTAGGCCAGTGACAACTTCCTGTAGGCCAGTGACAACTTCCTGTAGGCCAGGGGTATAAATGTCTGCACACATGTGGAAAAGGGACCCCTGAGCTATCTTGCTCAGGGGGGTTTCCCTCTCTTTCCCTTCTCTTTCTCTTCTCCCTCTTTACTCTTTCTTCTCATGTTTACTTTCTCTGTAACCTTGGTACCTTTTTACATTCAATATTCACATGTAACTACAATAATTATTTACCGGTGTTAATAAATTAGAAACTGTTCATTTCTAACCTCTGTTGTGCCATGCCTCTTTCTGCCAGGTAACATCAAATTGGAGTGGTTGAATACAGTGCTTTGTGTGGAGGGAGAAAGAGTTTTTTCTACACACTCTATTCTCTTCTCCCACGCCACATGGTCTTCATGTGTGCTTTTTTACAAATGGTGACCCCGACGTGATACCTTTGCTCGGATGTGGATCTGTGACCGTAAGTCTCTTTTATCTGAATTTTACTGCATAGGGAGGAATAGAATCTATGTGATTTAATTTAAATAAAAAGGATCTACATATCCTAAAAGCCCGGGACCGTAGAAACCGAGGCATTTCTAAATCCAGATCCACTCCGACAAGGTATAAAATGAACATAGACTAATTACTGTATCACTTACAATGTGGCATGTAGATATGGCTGGCACAATAGATGAACCCACAAACCAAACTGTTAACCAGGATTTGTGACATTTTAGATTACTGGTATTACATTGAACATCATAAACCATGTCCCACGGTGAACAATTTGATAATAACTGATCAGGGATTGGAAATTGCACTGTTAAACTTAAATGTTTTTATTTTAAATTCATGTTCAGTATGATCAACATGTTTAGGATCAGAATTTAAATTTATGTGAAACTGTTTCTCTCTCTGAACACCTCAACAATGCCATAATCTCAAATAATAGCTTTTAGTGATAAAGGTGTAATTCTCTAATCACATGGCAACAAGCGGGATTTTATTTGTGTTTATTTTTCCGGCCACTGTTGTTGATTGAACTTCGTTAAGCCGATGCAAATTCGCAGAGTTATGAATTCCCTAATAAAGGTGTAATTCTCCAATCACATGGCAACAAGCGGGACTTTTTTATTTATTTGTGTTTATTTTTCCGGCCACTGTTGTTGATTGAACTTCGTTAGCCGGTGCAAATCCGCAGAGTTATGAATTCCCTAATAAAGGTGTAATTCTCCAATCACATGGCAACAAGCGGGACTTTTTTATTTATTTATTTGTATTTATTTTCCCAGCCACTGTTGTTGATTAGACTTGATAAGCCGATGCAAATTCGCAGAGTTATGAATTCCCTGATATCATTTTAAGCCTCCCACTATATTTACATGTTTTTTGCATTACAGTATCTGATCATTGTTGTCATTTGTTTTCCTGGTTTGGTTTTAATGTACGATGAACACTGTTTTTCTACATGCACAATCTGTATGCAAACCTCATCACACTCCAGACAAAGAACCCAACCAAGTGTGAAAAGCCCTGGATCCAGTTGAATATTCTATGTATGCTGCTGTGTTTGATCTATGCCAAGAAGACAGGTTTCCCTACAAGGGTGACCTCAGATGCCTGAGGATCACAAAGGACACAGAACCACAACTATCGGCTACATTTGAATTCCCGACTGACCAGGAAGCAAGCAGATACACAATCATGACCCAATTGTGATCCCCATGGACCCTGAATACTCGAGTGCCCCAGGGGATCAACCGGCCGTCTGTAAGAATGGACATCGCAGGAGCCTGTTTTTGCATTGCATAACAGATGTCTGCAGGGGGAAGTGTAACATTCCTGTGTCGATGGTTGAGGGTGAAGATTCGACACCCCGGTTTTTACATGCCTTTGTCCGACATCAACGTGCGAAGTATCAGCCGTCAGGACCGCCCACCCTCTTTGTCTTCACCAAATGGGAGGCACCGGGGGCGTGACATCAGAAACAACAGGTTCTGATTGGTCAGTGACAACTTCCTGTAGGCCAGTGACAACTTCCTGTAGGCCAGTGACAACTTCCTGTAGGCCAGGGGTATAAATGTCTGCACACATGTGGAAAAGGGACCCCTGAGCTATCTTGCTCAGGGGGGTTTCCCTCTCTTTCCCTTCTCTTTCTCTTCTCCCTCTTTACTCTTTCTTCTCATGTTTACTTTCTCTGTAACCTTGGTACCTTTTTACATTCAATATTCACATGTAACTACAATAATTATTTACCGGTGTTAATAAATTAGAAACTGTTCATTTCTAACCTCTGTTGTGCCATGCCTCTTTCTGCCAGGTAACATCAAATTGGAGTGGTTGAATACAGTGCTTTGTGTGGAGGGAGAAAGAGTTTTTTCTACACACTCTATTCTCTTCTCCCACGCCACATGGTCTTCATGTGTGCTTTTTTACAGATGGTACATAGTGGTAGACCAGCTAGAAGGGAGTTGCAGTAGTCCAGTCGTGAGATTACTAAGGACTGAACCAGTAGTGGGGTGGCCTGGGTTGACAGATAAGGGCGGATTCGTCTGATATTGTAGAGAATCTACATGAGCGGGAAAGATTGCTGATGTGAGTCGAGAAGGAGAGTTGGTTGTCTATTGTTACGCCAAGGTTGCGGGCTGTTGCAGAAGGAGAGAGCTGCGAGTTGTCTAGGTAAATAGCAAGATCCTGATGTGGTGAAGAATCTGCTGGAATGAATATTAGTTCAGTTTTGGTGGGATTGAGTTGGAGGTGATGGGCTGCCATCCAAGACGAGATGTCTGTTAGACATGCAGAGATTTTGGAAGCAGCATGAAGATCAGAGGGAGGAAAGGAGAAGAGGAGTTGTGTGTCATCAGCCTAGCAGTGGTAGGATAATCAAAAACTGGGGTTATGAACAAAGCAGAATGAACTGTACCCAAGTTCAAGTGACATTAGTTTTTTCCTAATAAAAGGTGATGTATGTATGTATGCATGTACCATCTATTCAGCCTGATTTCCACTGCATTATAATAGATGTAGAGCTTCGGCAGGGTTGGCTAATATATGTATTCAAGATTCACAGAAAGAAACAGTGATAGTTAGTTTTATGATGTAGAGGGAAAACTAACTACCCACACAGCCCTTTTTTGTTTGAGTATTGTTATTTCTGACAATCAGAAGATGAACTTCAATGACGTCCATTGTGATGACTGACAGCTCTCATTCGAAACCCCTCTCCTGTCAATAGGTCTCAAACATTAATTCAAGAATTCTTAAAAAACACACAAAAAATATAGAACGGTGACAGTCACCTTCAATAAAATCTTAAAAATTTTTTGAATCATATGATTTTCTGCTTTTAAACATGCTAATTGTATGGCATTTCAATTGAAGGGTAAATACAGAATCTCACATGTAAGTACACCTCTCAATGAGTACACCCCTCACATTTTTGAAAATATTTTTTCATATATTTCCTTGGGACAATTCTGAAGATATGACACTTTGATACTGTGTAAAGTAGTCAGTGTACATTTGCTGTCCCCTCAAAATAACAAAAAAACAGCCATTAATGTCTAAACCACTGGCAAGCATCAATATTTTGTGTGGCCACCATTATTTTAGCATGAAGTTCACTAGGGCATTACAGGTTGGAATCCTCTTTCACTCCACCATGATGACATCACAGAGCTGGTAGGTGTTAGAGAACCTTCCATTTGAAGATGACTTGCAGATGCTCAGTAGGGTTTAGCTATGGTTGTCCAGACCAGAATCTTTATCCTCAGTTTCTATGGTAGTAGCTTAGTGGGTAAGACACTCGCCTATGAACCAGAAGACCCAGGTTCAAACCCCACTTACTACCATTGTGTCCCTGAGCAAGACACTTAACCCTAAGTTGCTCCAGGGGGACTGTCCCTGTAACTACTGATTGTAAGTCGCTCTGGATAAGGGTATCTGATAAATGCTGTAATGTAAATGTAAATGGTTGTCTTGGAGGTGTGTTTGGGGTTGTAATAATGTTGGAATACTGCCCTGTGGCCCAGTTTCCGAGAGGAGGGGCGCATGCTCTGCTTCAGTACTTGTCTTTGTCTTTGTCTCATACATCTATTTTCAAAAGACAAACTATGGATATGATGCTGAGCACATGCTCTCAACTTCTTTCATTGACGAGGCCTGTAGTTTTTTTCAGAACCTCAGAACCTTCTTTTTCATGAGGTGCCATGTTGAACTACGGTGATCAGTATGAGAGAGTGTGAAAGTGATAACACCAAGTTTAACACACCTGCTCCCCACACACACACCTGCATGAATTAAAACAAATTAAAACAAATGAAAAAAATATGGTTAATACATGTGAAGTTATTAATAGGTGCAGCAGGTGAGGTTCTATGTTTTACTAATAAATATACTGGTTTGTTTGATAACTGATTTTGTTGGATAAAATAAAAGAAAAAAATCTCTCCTGACTGGCAAATAGACCACACACATAAAAAAAACAAAGATAGAACAAAAAATATGCCAGTTGGCAAAACATGGGCTCATATTTCATTCCTGATTCTGTCGCTGTCACCACTCAACGTCTGTCCTTTCTCGCACGAACCCACCAGGGTGCTACCTGCAAAGCCTGCCAGCCTGTCACTACAGCCCCCGCCAGCTCCTCAGAGAGGCGCCATCTTCTCCTTTACGCTCGAACGCTCAGCCTTTTCATCACCTTCATCTTCAGACGCCGCAACCCCTCATGCACTGCAAATGTGCAAAGTCACGAGAGAGAGAGAGAGAGAGAGAGAGAGAGAGAGAAAGAGAGAGAGGATTTCCAAACACTTGCAGACCTTCTCCCACTGTAATGCAGTCCCATCCGTGTTTGTTCCCAGTGCTGCTGGCCTAGAATGTTTAATGTATTCCTTCTCGCCAGTAGAGATGATCTCATTGTGTCAGAGCCTGGGCTTTGAGTAATCAGTCTAAAACAAGGGTGCAGGAGCACAAAATGCAGCACAGTACTATTTTAAGTCCAGCAG